>NC_088402.1:40997996-41298829 GCF_034236695.1 Oncorhynchus nerka
TTCTTTTAAAGACGGGGACAGCCCTAATTAAGATAAATATAGGGTGGCAGGGTAGCCTAGTGGTTAGAGCATTGGACTAGTAACCGAAAGGTTGTAAGTTCAAATCCCCGAGCTGACAAGGTACAAAATATGTCATTCTGCCCCTGAACAGGCAGTTAACCCACTGTTCCTAGGCCATCACTGAAAATAAGAATTTGTTCTTAACTGACTTGCCTAGTAAAATAAAAAGGTTAAAAAATAAAATAAAAATAGAAATATATTGAATTGGAAATGATCCATTATCAGGCTGGTTAATTCAATGCCTGTCTGTTGAATTAGGAAAAACAATCACCCACACTTGGCCCCGCCCCACCTACTCAGGAGCAGCATGCATCACGGTATGTGTGACTGAGTAAAGTATCTAGTACGCTAATATGGGTATTCAGACAGTCTGAAATCAGATAATACTGACTCGTTAGAGGTTCTTCTGAGTTTTGCCTTAATTGAAATGGACAGGGAAAATATCACTAGCCAGTGTTGCATTGCAGACTCCCAAAACAAGCCAGTCCATGTAGAGCACACGTCAAGTAAAAAAAGTCAACAGGATGATTCTCATTTCCCCAGACAAACCCCAACCCCCCAGAACAAATGTCAAGCTCTGAATAGTTTATTTACATCAACACTATCTCTATTGCAAATAACTAGTTCGACTTGAGTCAGAGTCCTGTGCTTAAGTACTACGATACACCTTCCTTGCAACATTTTGGCCTAGGTCTAAAATGCAGGCTACTGTATCAAGGTTTGCAATATAGGCAAAGTAAATGCTGTTGTAATACTAGGGAAACACTGGACAAAAGACAAGCTTCACAAATCACTTCTATTACTTGATGAAATAGGATGTCATAAATAGGATATCAACAATAAAGCGCCGCCCACCAACGATTTCTTGTGACTACCAATCAGTTACGAGTCCCTTCTACAGTGCCAAGGAAGCCATGAATTCAATGTCAAAATCCTAATGCCAGCTAAATCCAACACCACCCCCCCCACACGTTTGTGAGAACTTTGCACTTGGTTTCAAAAGGTCATTACAGCTTGAAAGAGAAGGATCTGCAAAAGGAGTTGTGTTGACTACACTGGCCTACAGTAGAGTTGAGGGTATACACCATCATACACTATTCATTGTTGAGCCAGTGACACAGCCATCCATATACAGCTCGTTTCATAGAGACCAGCTTTGGTCAAAAATGAAAGGGAAAATATCAGATACTGCACAGGCTAAAAAAACAAACATTGCCACAAGTTCACATACAGGAGGGAGGAACAAGTACTGCACTGTGATTCCATTTTTCAGAAGTGTGATGCCAGAACCCCTGTATCGTCACATTACGTGAGAGGAAGGTAGATCAGTTAAGTTTGGCATTTAAACAAATCATAAAACAGGAACACTTACCTTCTCAGTGGCTCTGTAAGCATACCTCTCGCTGCACACAAGTCCAGGCTCTACTGTCCACTGACTTCTGCAGAACTACTGATCCTCAACGTAACCAACTGCCGGAGCCTCTACTGTGGAATGGGGCAGGCTGGCTGTTGGACTTTATTGCACAGCTACTGCACCCCCATGCACTCAAGACACTTGAAAAAGACAAGCCTCTCGCTCCTTATAGGTACGCAGGTCTCCTGAGTCTGCTGAAGGGTGACGGGGAATAAGGGGAAGTTCTACCAAAGACTTCCATCGGTTATACAAGGTCTTTGATACAAAACTATCAGAGTGGAGTACTTCTATAATCCATACAAAGCCAGGACAACTATTCTAAAAATATATATACTGAACAATTATATAAAAACGCAACATGTAAAGTGTTGAGCTAAAATAAAAAATCCACACGCACAAAAGGCACATCAAATTTTGTGTACCAATTTGGTTTACATCCCTGTTAATGATCATTCCTCCATTGCCAAAACAATCCATCCACCAGGTATACAATATCAAGTAGCTGATTAAACAGCATGATCATTACACAGGTGCACCTTGTACTGGGGACGATAAAGGGCCAATAAAATACGTGGTTGTCACACCGGCCTCACAACCGCGTGTAACCACGCCAGCCCAGGACCTCCACATCCGGCTTCTTCACTTGCGGGATCAGAGACCAGCCACCCGGACAACTAATGAAACTGACGGGTAGGTCTGTAATAAAGCCCCTTTGCAGGGAAAAACTAACTATGCTTGGCCTGGCTCCCAAATGGGTTGGCCTATGCCCACCCATGGCTTTGCCACTGCCCAATCATGTGAAATCCATAGATTAGGGCCTAATGGATTTATTTCTGTTGTCCAATTTTCTTATGTGAACTGTAATTCAGTAAAATCTTTGAAATTGTTGCATGTTGAGTTTATATTTTTGTTCAGCATATATATATATTTTAAAAACTAAGGGGTGGTCTACATCCCCACTACAGGTGCATATAAACAAAGCTAGCAACATTTTAATCATTAGTTTGTCCCCTGATCTGTGATTCCATCTGCAAATGTAAGAGTATGATACTATGGCTTGTGTTTAGGCAGGCAGCTAAATTCTGATTCTTTTCTCACTAATTGTTCTTTTGACAAATCAGACGAGCTCTGAAAAGATCTGATGTCAAAATACCAATTAGTGGAACAAATAACAGAATTGGCCTGCCTGTAAACACAGCCCAAGAAGCTAAAATAAAGCAACCCCTGGTAATTCTTTGTTAACATCAGATCTCCACAGATCAAGTCTAAATTCCATTTAAAATGGTCAGATCATTCTCAGTATATTGCTACTACTGGGCCTATATCCAACTGAGTTGCCTGTAGGCCTACATTAGTATGCAAGTTGACCAACTTGGTGAGTAGTCCAGCAAGAGCTGACTGAGTACACCTAGAAACATACACCCTAACAAGCAGTGCCAGATCCAATCATTGGTCTTGTCATTCAGCCATTCAGGCACACTGGATCCCATAGTCTCCCAAATCACCTAGATCCATTGGCAATAACACCCAGTAAGAATATTAGATGGGGTGTCTGTTCCAATCAGTTGTTAAAATCAAAACTATTTCACCAACTGGTACCCTGTTACAATACTGAACACCAACTTGAACCTTAACTGCCAACTCTTCACTAAGGCAAGACTGTCTTCATCAGGTTGGTCTGTTTAAGACCAGTCATAGGAGTAAACTGTATTAAGTGCTACTCAGTTAGGCCTATGATTTCTTGGTTTAGAAAGGTCTCCTTACACACAGCAACCTTTAATAAGGTGGCCAAACCTGTCAAAGAAGAAATGTACAGAAAACAGAAACATTTAATGGTTTACATTACTTTTGTCAAGGTACTCAGATATTTGAGTAGACAACGGGTTAGATAAACTGAATGTTTAGTCATTTGATTAACATGCTCCACAACCATGATCGATCTTTTTGCTGTAATTCTTAAGTTCAAAATTTTGCCGAAATTGTAAGAGCCTATTGAGTTCAACTACATAGTGACTGGTGCTATTTCCATACCGATGTAAAAAATAAAATAAATATTTAAAAAGGGTGAGAATTTCTTATCTTCAGTAAAGAAATGTTCCTACACAGAAAATGTTACATTTGTCTTTTTGGTAAAAAAAATATTTTAATTGCCGATATATCTACCCTTTGGTGTGTGTCACCTTAAGTCTGTTGGAAAATAGATTTAGAGGTGTAATCAAAAGACTTAAAAAAAAATTTTTTAAATGTTGCAAAGGGCTGGCACTTTCATAACGCATCTTCATAAATGCGTGAAAGATATCTGCCCTAATACTAGGGGAAGTTTGAGCCCATTATTTAATTCCCCGGAGTCAGGTGAACTTCTGGCTACCATTGGTCTATGCATCCAGATTGAAGAAATAGGTAGTTTAGCGAGACAATGCTAAATAGCTTAGCACAAAGATGGGAAGTTCAGGTAACAACCTCAAGACTTCTGGTCTTTGCGCTAAGCTAGCACAAACGCTAGCATTGGCTCGCGAAACTACCCCATTAACGCTTCCATGATGGTTTCAGACTTAGTTGTCTAATCTGCATGTGAAAATTCGAAGTGACAGTGGTACTCGCTGGAATGAATCAGTTCACACCACTCTTGGTTTATCAACAACGCTTAGGCTAGGAGAGAAATCCAGGGAAAGAGCCATAAATAAAAAAGGAGGCTGAAAAGTTCTACGTTAGCATTGAGGGCAAAACCACACGCTACCGGTCCCCCTCACAGTTTCTCGTAATAACATTACCATTTGACTAATGACTTGCACACGTTAGACAGTGGCTGGAACTAGAATTTAGGTTAAGATTTGTAGATCCTTTTCATACATTCTCTTGTATGCTACATTCATTGGAATGTAACAGATTACATAATGCAATGTCAAGAGACATTATGAATGAAGTGCTGCTTTTAAAAAGATTAGCGATGGTCAAGGTGGACCTTCGACCTTGGTTCAATATGTAGCCAACTTCGGAACAGTCCAACATAACTCCTTTATCAACGCTAAAGAAACAGCAGTTGTCAAAGACCATATCACTTCAATTTGGGCTAGACAAAGTCATACGTTTAAAACAATTGTTAATGAAAGTTGAAAAACTGAACCGAAACTGTCATTTTAACAGACTTTCCAAGGGCATTACTAAATCCAGATTTTGAAAAAAATATGTTTTATTATAAACAAAACACTGCTAGAAGCATTAGTCGCGCTTGACACCAGGACTGCTTATTTCGGTTGTCAACATTGGGCCCCACAAGTACAATTTCTACTTGGCCCAACTGTGCTCTAAAATGTCAACTTTCTTGGCTTTAGCAATACTGTGTCAGTATGCATATTTGTTCAATTTCATTCACATGGGAACATGGTGATGAATAACATTAAAAAGTCACCCCCGGGCATTCCAACATACTAAATCCAGGGTAAGCTAGGCAATATATTAGTCAATAATTGACCCACTTAATAGATGGCGGCTAGAGCAAAAGGCTTGAAAACTCCTGCTAGTCTTATTTAGGGTAACTCGAAATTGGGCTAAAATAAAATTTAAGAGGGTTTGGAGAGAACCAACTGAAGTCTTTATTGTAAAGTTACATGTTTTTACTTCAAATCTTAAATGGCACAAAACACAGCCATTGAAAGGTGAGAAAAGTTGACATTTATCACCATTTACGACACGAGTCACAGAGCATGATACAACTGGAAAGAAAGTTATACATAGGTGAGATAGCGCTATAATCACTGAGGGTGACCAATGTATTAATTTCACACTACTCCAAATACAAAATCAAAAAAAGAAAAAACCTAACTTGCCATAAAAATGAATGAGTCTTCAGGCTAAAATGCAAGAACACTTTCAACTTAAATACAACAATTATGACTCAATGTGAAGATGTTCAGAGAATCTACACAAAAACGCTGCTATGAATGACACTGAACAGATTTAAAAGCGGGGCTTCTTGGCAGGCCCATCAAACTCCTCACGGACCCTGCCAAACCCTTGGTTGTTAGGACCCAGTCCCCCCCGGCCTCCCTGAGGGAAGTTTCGCTCATTTCGCTATAGGGATTAACAACCATACCAAGGAGCCAGATTGGAGGGGTGAGGGGAGGGCAGTGCGGTGCACACAGTTCAAGTCCATATTGAGGGGAGGGGGTAGAGAGAGTTGGTTTTGTTTGAGAGCCATGACAAAATAAACAGCAGGAGACATGTCCAAGGGAAACGTTCGTTGAAATAGTTCCAATACGCAGATCCACAGGTGCCACAGGTAACATACAGAGAAGGAAGAAAGGGTAATGTTTTCGTTAGTTAGGTCCTACCATAGTCTGCTGTGCATGCCAAAGGCTGGGCTACATCATTCACTACTGGCATCATGTGGAGCATTTTGGGGAAGACTGCCGGTTTGCTATGGCCCAACGGTTACATTTAATGCCAAAAACCTACAGGTAGGCCAGACAATAAATGCACTTCAGCGCTACAATTCCACCTTCTTAAAATTCTTTGTGTAGAACTATATCAGGCCTATTTAACAATATAGCTGTAAATCTGTTGCTCGCGCTGCCTCTATTGCTTAAAACACACTAGTAGGATATCGCTGCACGACTACAGTATTGCTGACCTTTCAAATAAATGGCAATAAAATAAAAATGGGAAAAATATGATTTTAATCAATGAGCCCACAAAGTCCTACCCATTTGTTAAACTTGAAGCTTTCATGGCCTTAGTAAAACACTGGACCGAGGGGGGGTAAATTTCACATTACAAACTACAAGTGTAAGCGAGACTACAGGCTCGCCAATAGGCTAGAACTAATTAAAGTAGATGTTCATTAGCCTAATCCTGACATGTTACTTGCAGGGTCTACACTTTATAGAGTGCCATTTCACCAACCAAACCTTCTACAATTTAATAAGCATCACATATTTGGAAATATGCCAGTAGTTGACGCAAAATAGGTCCATATTGGTTAAGACTCAAAACTGAAGTTTCAAAGCAGTTGTGGCAAATCCAGATTATCTACTGAAGTTCCTGGACGAAAAGACCATGCTCCATTTTGCATACACACAAATTGCCACCCTGCTCCTGTACAATTCCGGTGGCAAAATACAATATTTTTTTTCTAAGGTGAAATTTCCCATTTGAAGTAAATCTCAATATTTTATGCAAATTTACCGTTTTAGGGTCCTTAAACCTTTTTGTTATTTAGCTTGATTGAGAAACTCACCCCAGCCGCGATTCACTTCCTCATTGTTCGTTGTGCAGCATCAGAGCATACCAAAAAACATGTCCTTTTAGAAACAGACACGCTGTCAGTATAGTAACGTAGGTCTTTAGATGTTGTACACATGACATTCCGAACTTTATCCACAACGTAATGTTCCATTTATTTGACTCAAGCCATTTCTTCTACCAGCTGTGTTGCGCAGTCTGTGTCCATGTACTATAGGGACAGGCTCAGCATGCAAAGCTGCGTGAGGTAAACAGCGCGACTCAACCAAAATGGATCACAACGTTGAAGAAAGTTAAGGGAAACAAATTGTGTACAACATTAAAGACCTACATAACTATACTAAATGGATGTGTTTGAGTGCTTTTGTTCATGTCTTTGGCGTGCCCTGATACAATTCCTCAGCGCTCCTTGTGTCGTATCGCGGCTGGGGTAAATTTCTCAAAATAAGCCACATCACATTGGGTGTCTGGACTAGAGGTCGACCGATTCTGATTGTTCAACGCCGACACCGATTATTGAAGGACCAAAAACGTTACCGATTAAATCAGCCAACTATTTTTTTTTTATCATGACAAAAACAATACTGAATGAGAACAAACACTTTTTTTTTTACTTAATATATAAATAAAATCTATTTAGCCTAAAATAATGAAATATGTTCCCTTTGGTTTAAATAATGCAAAAACAGTGTTGGAGAAGTAAACGTGCAATGCTCAGAACATGAGAACATAGGAAGCTGGTGGTTCAATATTCCCAGTTAAGTTATGACTCGTCGACTATTTCTCTCTATACAATTTGTATTTAATATATTTTTGACTATTGGATGTTCTTATAGGCACTTTAGTACTGCCAGCCTAATCTCGGGAGTTGATAGGCTTGAAGTCATAAACAGCGCTGTGCTTCAAGCATGGCTAAGAACTGCTGGCAAACGCAGTAGTGTGCTGTTTGAATGGATGCTTACAAGCCTGCTGCTGCCTACCACTGCTCAGTCAGACTGCTCTATCAAATTATAGACTTAATTATAATACAACACAGAAATAAAAGCCTTTGGACATTAATATGGTAAAATCCAGAAACTATAATTTAGAAAACAAAACGTCTATTCTTTCGAACAGGTGGCAACCAACTCTAAATATTGCTATTACATTGCACAGCCTTCAATGTTATGTCCTAATTATGTAGAATTCTGGCAAATTATAGTTCAGTTTGCAACGAGCCTGGCGGCCCAAACTGTTGCGTTCAGTGCAAGCAGAGTCATGGTATATATATGCAAGAGATGAGACAATTTCCCTAGTTAATATTGCCGGCAAACATTAAAATAAATTAACTAAATATGCAGGTTTAAAAATAAACACTTGTGTATTGATCTTAAGGCATTGATGCTCATGGTTAGGTACATTTGTGCAATGATTGTGCTTTTTTGCAAATGCGCTTTTGTTAAATCACACATTTGGAGAAGTTGAAGTAGGCTGTGATTCAATGATAAATTAACAGGCACCTCATTGATTACATGCAACACAGGACAAGCTAGTTAAACTAGTAATATCAACCGTGTGTAGTTAACTAGTGATTATGTGAAGTGAAGATTTTTTTAAATTTTTTTACAAGATAAGTTTAATGCTAGCTAGCAACTTACCTGGCTCCTTTGCAGCCACAAGGTCCTTTTGGCGCTGCACTCACGTAACAGGTGGTCAGCCTGCCACGCAGTTTCCTTGTGGATTACAATGTATTCGGCGTCCAAAAAGGCCGCTTACCGATTGGTATGAAAACTTGAAAAATCGGCCCTAATTGAGCGGCCATGTCAATTAATCAGTTGACCTCTGGACCCTTCTAGAACATTTCAGTTTTACATCAAAGATAGAGATTTACTTCAGATATAAGATTGATTTATTTCAAGGTGTCCTAGACATTTTTTACCTTTTACCCCAGTCATATTCCGAATACTTTGGTTTTAATTAGGCCATTTTTCACACTTTAAAATGCCTAAACTCTAAAAATGAATATTCACCTACAAGTATGTTGATCTAGGCACATGGTGTAAAAACTATTAATCGTTGATTCTACTTGGAAACAATATGCCTAACAAAAGCAGGCTTAGTTAAGGTAGGCTTAGCCATAGCCATTTTCTTCAAACAAATAAATGCTTGGCCAATTAATTGTAGTTCTAATGTCAATAATAAATGGCATCCCAATTTGTCATTGCGTCCTTGTGTGTAGCGGCAAGACCAGACAGTAACATATCTACTAGCCATCTTCCCGTCAGAGCAATCTTACCTTCCCCATGCGATCCCTGCACTATAAAAAGGTGGGTTCATTTTGCATTGCTTGCACCGAAGAACAGAAAAACTGACACGTGGAGAAATCAGTAAGACATGTTGTCGAACTGCACAATCCAGTATCGAAAAGCAACATCTGCTCACCTATTGCAAAAGTAGCCGACCTGTTGTGCCGTTTTTCCTGTCAGATTGTTTTGCCACCTATGAGTCAAAGCGGCCGTGTGCCATTACACGAATTGATAGATCCTTGACAGTATAAAAACTTAACTCATACAAAACGCAAGCTGTATCACTTTTAAAACGGACTTACAGCTTTGCGTCAGAACATTTAAGGAAGTTACCAGATATTTAACTGGTCAACTTATTAATTGCATTTAGCCTATAGCACAAAAAAAGGACATTAATACACCTGCCTGCCATAGGCCTAATGCGGATGCCTTCATCACATTCTGGGCTTTAGAGGGTTTCACCCACAGGGTACAAATAGCACACGTTTCCAAGCAGTCAATGCAATGCCTGTCATCCTCAGTTCTTCATATTCTGTTATGCAAGTTGCACTAAGGAGCTTACCCATTAGCTCAATGGTATGTCAAGAGACATTTGCTTCATAATGCAACCTGTACTAAAACCCCTCATTTGAATTGCTTGGACAAGGTGGTGGCTGGGGAAACATTACAACAACTAGGTAGTCAATCCATGCCACAATAGAACATTGCAGGAAGTTCACTTTTCACACTGAGGCCCCTAAAAATATTTCCAGGTTACACCAAGACAGCATCTGTACCATTTCATGTGATAGCATGAAGTTCAATGAGAGTATAGGGAAAGTACTAAATCCACAAAAAAATGCTGCCAGGTGACATCTTTCCACTTGCCAAGAAAAAGTGCCTGTCTGGCTCACACAAGACAGGGCTTGCAACTGGTCCATTACACAAAGTAGGAGCTTTGAGAAAGCACTGGAACACAATTCACCGGGTTTAGTACAGGTTGATTATTTTCAGCTGAAATACAGGCTGTAAGAGTAGAGGAACTGAGGGAACATGCTGTTGCTGAAAACAGCCATTGAGCACAAATTTAATCTCAACATGGCAGAGATGCCGCAGAAGATGCAAACAAGCTTCATTTCTTCCACACGCTTCCAAACTTGGCCGACCGGAGCAAAACCCATCTACTTCACTCTCCCTGATGACAACTACAGCAACCAGTGGAAAAACCCACACTTAACTAGGCCCTATTAGTGTTGGAATCCATTTGGAATACATTACCATTTCGTTGGGCATCATGGCTCCCCCAGTGCTGGGTCCCCCCATGCCTTGGTGTCCCATGGGGAACTTCTGGTTGGGTGAGCCAAATTGATTGTCTAGTAGGGACAACAGGACTAAACGTCATACATTAAAATGAGAGTCAGGGCAGCTTAAGGGGCAATGTCGTCATATGCTTTTATAAAAGCAGTCAAACTAGGTACTCTCGTTTCAAAACACATTTCTGGGTCAAGCTGAAAATCAAGATATGGGTTGCAAGAACAACTCAAATTACAATTCATGAAAACAAATCGTTATAAGATACTCACCAGCCATGCCCATGGAGCCACCCTGAGTCATTCTCATATCCCTCTGAAATCAAGACAGTAAGACGCAGCTCAGTTGCAAATGTCAAGGTCTGAATGGTTGTATGATAACCTGAGCAGAGTAACTTACATTGTCCATGAAGTTGCCACTCCTGTATGCCTCCTCACGCTTGCGGCGCATTTGCTCCTCAATCTCCCTCTGGCGAAGCATCTCTTCCTCACGTATGCGACGCTCCTCCTCCTGCCTGTTATGCACACTGCCAAGTTTCAGTAACATTCCAATGAATAAATTGTGGAACAAACAGTAACTCAAACCAGTTTCAATACCTGAGCTGCATCTCTTTCCTCTTCTGCATCTCTGCACTGTGCATCTCTTCCATGCGCCGTAGTTCCTCCTCCCGCCTCAGCAGATCTAAACAGAGTGCAAGAACATACATGTAAGACAATGCTAAAAGCTTTTCCATTTTGAAAAGTGGTCGTTTGTCCCAAGCTAAACTTGCCTTGGCGGATCATGTTGGCCTGGTGCACATGGAACGCATCGTCCATCTCTCCCTCCAGTTTCTCACGGGCTTCGCGGATGTTCTTCTCCACCTGCTGCCGCTGCTGCTTCTCCATGTCATCCAGGGACTTCCAGCGCTTAGAATATTCAAACTCAAATGTGCCAGGACGGGCAAACCTGGGCGGTTCCTCCCGCTCCCTGCAGCCACAAGTTGTTAGAATAGAAAGTTGTAACCAAGACGTGCATAGAGGGGTACTCAACATGGGTAATCATTTAATCAGAAAATCAACTGAAATCGATTTTTAACCTAACCTAACCTCTTGAGTGTAGGGGGCAGTATTTTGATGTTTGGATGAAAAACATACCCATACTAAACTGCCTATTTCTCAGGCCCAGAATCTAGAATATGCATATAATTGTCAGATTGGGATACAAAACCCTCTAAAGTGTCCAAAACTGTCAAAATATTGTCTGTGAGTATAACAGAACTGATATTGCATGCGAAAAACTTAGGAAAATCAAACCCGGAAGTGGCCTCTATTTTGAAAGCGCCATGTTCCATAGCCTGCCTTCACTCCATTTAAAGGGATATCAACCAGATTCCTTTTCCTATGGCTTCCCCATGGTGTAAACAGTCTTTAGACAGTTTCAGGCTTTTATTTTGAAAAATCACATCCATTTTCTCGCTCTACTATTGAAGCTACATTCCCGGTTGAATTATTATCGATTATATATTGTAAAAACAACCGAGGATTGATTATAAAAAACGTTTGAAATGTTTCTAACATTACGGATACATTTTGGAATTTGTGACAGCTCGAGCCTGTGGATTTCTGAACATAACACACCAACAAAATGGAGGTATTTTGAATATAAAATTATTCTTTATGGAACATGAACATTTATTGTGTAACTGGGAGTCTCGTGCGTGCAAACATCCGAAGATCAAAGGTAAGCAAATTAATTGACAGCTAGCAGCCAATCTACTTGGCTGCTAGCTGTTTGTAATATTATCTACTGAGAGACTATATCTACTTTCGGCCCGTCATTGGACACTGTGCTATCTAACCTCCAAACGAGCTTCAATGCCATACAACACTCCTTCCGTGGCCTCCAACTGCTCTTAAACGCTAGTAAAACCAAATGCATGCTTTTCAACCGATCGCTGCCTGCACCCGCATGCCCGACTAGCATCACCACCCTGGATGGTTCCGACCTTGAATATGTGGACATCTATAAGTACCTAGGTGTCTGGCTAGACTACAAACTCTCCTTCCAGACTCACATCAAACATCTCCAATCGAAAATCAAATCAAGAGTCGGCTTTCTATTCCACAACAAAGCCTCCTTCACTCACGCCGCCAAGCTTACCCTAGTAAAACTGACTATCCTACCGATCCTCGACTTCGGCGATGTCATCTACAAAATGGCTTCCAACACTCTACTCAGCAAACTGGATGCAGTCTATCACAGTGCCATCCGTTTTGTCACTAAAGCACTTTATACCACCCACCACTGCGACTTGTATGCTCTAGTCGGCTGGCCCTCGCTACATATTCATCGCCAGACCCACTGGCTCCAGGTCATCTACAAGTCCATGCTAGGTAAAGCTCCGCCTTATCTCAGTTCACTGGTCACGTTGGCAACACCCATCCGTAGCACGCGCTCCAGCAGGTGTATCTCATTGATCATCCCTAAAGCCAACACCTCATTCGGCCGCCTTTCGTTCCAGTACTCTGCTGCCTGTGACTGGAACGAATTGCAAAAATCGCTGAAGTTGGACTTTTATCTCCCTCACCAACTTCAAACATCAGCTATCTGAGCAGGTAACCGATCGCTGCAGCTGTACATAATCTATTGGTAACTAGCCCACCCATTTTCACCTACCTCATCCCCATACTGTTTTATTTATTTACTTTTCTGCTCTTTTGCACACCAATATATCTACCTGTACATGACCATCTGATCATTTATCACTCCAGTGTTAATCTGCAAAATTTTAATTTTTCGCCTACCTCATGCCTTTTGCACACATTGTATATATACTCCCCCCTTTTTTTCTACTGTGTTATTGACTTGTTAATTGTTTACTCCATGTGTAACTCTGTGTTGTCTGTTCACACTGCTATGCTTTATCTTGGCCAGGTCACAGTTGCAAATGAGAACTTGTTCTCAACTAGCCTACCTGGTTAAATAAAGGTGAAATAAAAAAATAAAAAAGAAGTGCTTACATAAACGCTTGGTATGCTTTCGCCTAAAAGCTTTATTGAAATCTGACACGCCAGGTGGATTAACAACAAGCTAAGCTGTGTTTTGCTATAATGCACTTGTGATTTCAAGAAAACTAAATATTTTTAGTAATTTAATTTGAATTTGGCGCTCTGGAATCCAGCGGTGGTTGACGAAAATGATCCCGCTAACGGGATGGGTGCATCAAGAAGTTAACAGCTGTCTCATCTACCAACCCAACATCTGGTAAGCACTTTAGCTCAACGAGTCCCACCTTAACGAATGCCCGTTTTGGACTTATAATCCTTCTTAAACATTGTGTTTGAGCTACAGAGTTGTGGCACTGGATTGGTCTATTTCTGCACCCGTAGATAGCAACCATTTGTCTGTGTGATTAACGGGGGCTGAGCTAGAGCTGTGTTGGTGAGAAATGGGCAGATCTCTAAGGGGCCTGTTTTTTTATAACCCCTTTTTTTGTGATATCCAAGTGGTAGTAGTTAGTCTCGTCTCATCGCTGCAACTCCCGTACGGGAGAGGCGAAGGTCGAGAGCCACGCGTCCTCCAAAAACAACCAAGCCGCACTGCTCCTTGACACAATGCACATCCAACCCGGAAGCCAATGTGTTGGAGGAAACACCGTACACCTGGCGACCTGGTCAGCATGCACTGCGCCCGCCACTGGGTCCAGATTTTTAATACAAACTATTAAAAGCGGAGACTCACGAACACGTTACACGTTCTGCTCTACGGTTCATACAAATTCATTTGTGGCGGGTTTTTGCTTTGGCTGTGCTTATTTTTATTGACATTTGTCAATAAAACTCAGGAATGCAACAGTTTGTGTCTAAATGTTTTTTAAATGTTGTTTTCTACTTGAAACCCTTGTTGTCCTGAAAAGAAAATGGTATTACACTTCATTGTTGGGGCAAATATGGACATGCAGAGACATGAAAAGCAGATTGCTGGAATCTCAGTAATGATAGGACTAGCAGCGCAGTTTGCATGAAAAGATCCGCCCTGGCAGCACCTGGCTACAATAGCTATATTTCCAATTCTCACCTCAACTCAAAATGAGCATAACATCAAAAGGTATACTGTGGGTGTGGTAATAAAACAAAATATGCACACCTATCAAGCACAAAATCCCATATGCTATTGAATTAAAGCCATTTAGTTATATGAAGTGAGGGTTACTTATGATAGTTGTGGTTCTTCTGTGCCAGTTTCTCTGGTAGACCATCCTCATCATCATATTGTTCAAGAGGCTCAACGACAATTGGACGAGGTGACCTAAGACATTAAGAGTATCAATTACAGCGTAACCGCATGAGCCATTAGGAGAAAGCTTCATGTGCATTTCATGTTCTACTTAAAGTTGCCAAATAGATGTATACAACTTACGTGGTGAGCAAGAAGACGCCATCGTTGCAACGATCCAGGGCCTTTCGTGCAGCAGGCTTAGAGGCAAATTCAACAATGCCCTTGCCAGTGGAGCGCCCGCGATCATCTACAATTACCACAGCTCTCTCTACCACTCCAAACTGGGAGAAGGCCTCCTCCAGTAGCTCATTGGAAACAAAGGGTGACAAGTTCTTCACAGACAGTGCAGCAGAGTGAGTTGCGAAGCGCACCCGAAGAGGTCTGCCTTTCATGGGCACATCATCCAGTTCAGCTTTAGCTATCTCAGCCAATGCACGGGATTCCTGGAATGGTAGAAATGCTTTTAAACTGTAACTAGAGGGGGCACTAAACACCAAAAAATACTTTATGGTAGAGCCAACTACTAAAATGACAATGGTTATGCAAACACAGTGTGGTGCACTTACCAGGCGTATGAAGCCAAAGCCTTTGTTTTTGTTGATGAAAATCTCACTGGGCTCGCCATACTTCGCAAACAGCTTCTTGAACGTGTCATCTGAGATATCATTGGGAAGGTTGCCAATGAAAAGGCGGCATCGTTGAGTGTATGTCTTCTCGCCAGGTCTGCGCAGCGATGACAGCGTCGCTCTCAACTCCTACAGACAGAGACAACGTTCAGTTTCAAATACTAAAATGTAAATGATAGTGTTACTTGAAATTAACCTTAATCGTAATTAAACAAAACCAAAATGTAAAAGTAGTTGGGATAAGATTAACTATTTGGATTGTATGAAATTATCATGGGGACAAAGGATCCAGTTAGTACTAGCTAGCTAGGGTATATGCATGTTACTCAACCGTTCTACACCCCCCACAGTTGAAGAAAAAGGCCCAAATTTTAGTTTACGTCTTCTCAGTGGATTCTTCCATGCGCTTGTTAACCGCGTCGTGTGGATGCATATATATAAATCAGCTTTCAGTAACATTGTCGAAATGTACCCGTGGTTTAATTATTATTTTTTATATTTACACCGTCGTCGCTAGATTCACACAAAATGGCCGACGTGTCTCCCATGTAACAGTTAGCCACCTAGCTTAATTAGCTAACGTTCGCTGGCTAACTCCGCAACGCGTTTTGAACGGAAAGCTTTACTAGCTCAGTGGGTCCAATTGTATTTAACATAACACAGCTCCATAGCTAATATTAGCTAAAATACAGTAGTTAGTTAACATACTAATTACGGAATGTTAGTTAGTTTGACTGACGCCCTTACTAACCTTGGGGTGCTGGGCTTCCTCGGCCTCCATTTGAGTATTCTGAGTTTGAGGTTCAGGTTTTTTGTTAAAGGGTGCAGATTTATGCCCATTTCCATTGGCGTTGCCTGGTCCTGCTCTTTGCTGGTTCCTATTCATTTGGTTTGGTGGGGGAGATGAAAGTGCTGGTTTCTTCATTTGGTTTGGTGGGGGAGATGAGATTGCGGGTTTCGGAGGAACAGGCTTCGGAGGTGGGGACTGCATTTTTGGTTGACCTGTCGGCGCTGCTGCTGTTGGAGGTGTAGCTGCGGCTTTCGGGGGTGCTGCTGCGGCTTTCGGAGGTGCTGTTGCGGCTTTCGGAGGTGCTGTTGCAACAGCCGGAGGTGCGGCCGCCGGTGCTGCAGTCGCTGGAGTTGTTGCTGTGGGCGCAGGAGGTGCTGCTACGGTCACCGGAGGTGCTGCTACGGTCACCGGAGGTGCTGCTACGGGCACCGGAGGTGCTGCTGCGGCCGCGGCCTGCTGTTGCTGTACGGGGCCCTTCATGGTTAGCGCAGGGCCAGGAGTAGGTGGTGGCCGAATCGGTTGAGCGCCTGGCTGGGAAATAGTAGGTGGCAGAGGCTTCTGAGGGGTCATCGGACGTATCTGGTTGGGTGGTTTTCCAAAGTTACCGGGATGAGGCCCTCTTTGAAAGGGGTGTTGGTTTTGTCTGAAATTATTCAGGTTACCCATTCCACCTCGCATCGGACCACCAGGCCCAGCTCCCCGGCGTTGAAATCCAGCTCCACGGTTATTTCCTCTAATGTTAATGTTAAATCTGTCCCGAGACATTTCAACGTTGTAGGATCACTGGATCAAATATGTAATATATCGTTAAGTGTAAACAAAGCTTTGAAGTATGTAGCTAACTAACTGCTTTTGTTCCGAACAGCTCTCCTTCTTTTCTAAAATGGCGAATCAAAAACGTCGTCGTAGTGATTTTGAAAGGAATCCCACTTGCGCCTGCGTATCTCCGCCCAGATGTATCGACATACCGGGCGTCTCCATCTGATGTGATATTTTTTTGGGGGGGAAACAAGCCTGTTTCTTTATATATATATAAAATACATTTTTTTTGATGGAAATCATAATAAGTTCACGGTCCATGTAACAATTATCAGTCTAATAATCTAATACACTTGTTCAAATGGAATAATATAATATTCGTATGAATTTCTCATGTTCTCAATTGTCTGATCCACTCGTTTAAATTGAAAATGTTTTTACATTTCTCATTTTTCTGCACTGTAAAATTTAGATTTCTATATCGTTTTTCACATGTATCAAATGTCCTTTATTTGTTTGAAAAGTAAAGTTTAAATATTGGTGTGGCTTTGAAAAAGTATGTGGCTCAAGTGGAAGCTACCACTTCAGTGCAGGGGGATTAGCCTATAAATAATGTGGTAAATGAATGTTGTCCTTGGAGGCTAAGTCACACACACACCAGATATCCCAAAAGCAATGCTATACCAGTCTAACTGAATGGCGTTAACTATTTTGGTACGGTCACTGCGAAGACATGAGCTGTGTTCGAATACCCATACTAATATTACTGTATACTATGAGGATTATGTGTTATGCAATATAGCCCGTTACCATATATGTGATTGAATATTATCTGCTGTTGGCTTGTGTGGATGTATGTTTTATGCAACATAGCTGACTTGAGACATTGTTAACAGTTTCAGGACCATGGGCCTTTCTCATGATGGAAAAATATAGAATAACATGAAGACAGGAACAGTACAATGAGTTGGGGGGGCACATTCAGAACGTAGTGTTGCGAGAACAAACAGTCTTTTATTAGATAACAGGAGCCAGGTGCCTGATAACGGTATATTCTACACATCTACAACGACTGACCGCTGAAGTGCTTAGTGGGCTGGGACCAGCCTCTGCGCCAACAATCAACGATAGGCTGGGTGAGTCTAAACCACGCCCAGTCTCTACTCTGACAGGCCGGCTCGGAAGCAGGAACTACCTCTGTCAGAGTATATTTATAATATCTTTGTCAGGAACAAGTCAGTTATCTGTTTTGCCCTGCGAGGTGGGACAGAGAGCCCGTATATACGAAAATTGCATTTACCACTTATTGCTTAGCTAATAAAAAATACATAGTATACAATCGGTGACTCAATGTCATATTTATCCTGATACCAGATTCAAATTGACGCAACTCTAACAATACTACATACTTAATGAGTATATACTACATACTATATACTATTAGTGCATTTTAGCATACTGTAAAGGAACAGTATCCTTTCAGTTGAGCGTACAAGCTCTTCATCTGTCTACCGGAAGTTGATGCTGTTGCTATGCAAACTCTTGCTAGCTAGTTAGCGTAACAAATGACTAGTTAGACATTTTACGACATTTATTTTAGACATTCAATCTGGTGTGCCAGAGTGAGCTCGAAAATTCAGAGCGTTCTCAGATTGTCCATTTGTAAATTCAGAGCGCACTCTGGACTCTCAGCCCGAGGAGTAGGGTTGATTTGAGCGTTCTGACCTTAGCTTTGGTGCTTGACTACCATTGTAACGTTGGCTAGCCTCTTCCAGACACAAACGAGACCACTCTGACCATTTTACTCGCCCTAGCAGAGCTGGTTAGGCAGTTTTCATGTTATCCAGAGCGTTGGTGATTGTAAATGTGCTGATGGCAACAATTTAAGGATGTTTTTTTGCGACGTTTAATGACACTGGCCATATTCAACACACTCAGACGAGAGTGATATGAAATCGGAGTAGATAGCCAGATCGAATTTACGGAAGCACCCAAATGTCCATTGAGAACGCAAAACGACTATACCATTCCAACATAGCATGTAAGATAACTTATTTGAAAAGTCATTACTTTTTTACATTGCTCAATATTTTCTTAACACTTGTCATAATTAGTTTGTATCTGCTCTCGTTCTACTTCGGCTGCATATTTTCCACCCATTTTCTTCAAATCTGGAAACGATGTGAAGCCACGTACATTTCCTGAAGAATTGTATTATGGGCCCTAAAGTAATGAAATAGTGTCCTCTGCGTGCGTGTATACTTCATATTTTTGCGAATTTAGTATGACATCTGGGAACTTTTGGCATGCTAACTATATCCATACAATTTTATTTTTTATATATATTTTTTATTTCACCTTTATTTAACCAGGTAGGCCAGTTGAGAACAAGTTCTCATTTACAACTGCGACCTGACCAAGATAAAGCAAAGCACTGTAACAAAAACATCAACAGAGTTACACATAAACAAATGTACAGTCAATAACACAATAGAAAAATCTATGTACAGTGTGTGCAAATTTAGAAGAGTAGGGAGGTAGGCAATAAATAGGCCATAGAGCCGAAATAATTACAATTTAGCATTAATACTGGAGTGATAGATGTGCAGATGATGATGTGCAAGTAGAGATACTGGGGTGCAAAAGAGCAAGAAGGTAAGTAATAATATGGGGATGTGAAACAGCAGATTTCCTCCTCTTCGTCTGAAGAGGAGTAGGGATCGGACCAAGATGTGGCGTGGTAAGTGTTCATGACGAATTTAGTTTTAAAAAGCACTGAACACTATGAGACACAAAACAATAAATGTGACCATTAACCAAACCGCAACAATACCGTGTGGTGACAAACACACACACGGAAACAAACACCCACAAACCAACAGTGAAACCCAGGCTACCTAAATATGGTTCTCAATCAGGGACAACGATAAACTACTGCCTCTGATTGAGAACCATATAAGGCCAAACACAGAAATAGAAAAAACATAGAAACACAAACATAGACTGCCCACCCCAATTCGCGCCCTGAGCATACTAAATAAAGACAAAACAAAGGATATAAAGGTCAGAACGTGACAGGATGAGATAGTTGGGGGTGCTATTTACAGATTGGCTGAGTACAGGTACAGTGATCAGTAAGCTGCTCTGACAGCTGATGCTTAATGTTAGAGAAGGACATATAAGACTCCAGGTTCAGTGATTTTTGCAATTCGTTCCAGTCATTGGCAGCAGAGAACTGGAAGGAAAGGCGGCCAAAGTAAGTGTTGGCTTTGGGGATGACCAGTGAAATATACCTGCTGGAGCGGGTGCTACGGGTGGGTGTTGTTATGGTGACCAGTGAGCTAAGATAAGGCGGGGCTTTACCTAGCAAAGACTTATAGATGTCCTGGAGCCAGTGGGTTAGGCGACGAATATGTAGTGAGGGCCAGCCAACGACAGCATACAGGTTGCAGTGGTGGGTAGTATATGTGGCTTTGGTGACAAAACGGATGGCACTGTGATAAACTACATCCAGTTTGCTAAGTAGAGTGTTGGAGGCTATTTTGTAAACGACATCGCCAAAGTCAAGGATGGGTAGGATAGTCAGTTTTACGAGGGTATGTCTGGCAGCATGAGTGAAGTAGGCTTTGTTGCAAAATAGGAAGCCAATTCTAGATTTAATTTTGGATTGGAGATGCTTGATGTGAGTCTGGAAGGAGAGTTTACAGTCTAACCAGACACCTAGGTATTTGTAGTTGTCCACATATTCTAGGTCAGAACCGTTCAGTGTAGTGATGCTAGTCGGGCGGGGGGGGTGCGGGCAGCAATTGGTTGAAGAGCATGCACTTAGTTTTAATAGCATTTAAGCGAAGTTGGAGGCCATATGGAAGGAGTGTTATATGGTGTTAAAGCTTGTTTGGAGGTTTGTTAGCACAGTGTCCAAAGAAGGGCCAGATGTATACAGAATAATGTCGTCTGCGTAGAGGTGGATCAGAGAATCACCAGCAGCAAGAGCGACATCATTGATATATACAGAGAAAAGAGTCTGCCCGAGAATTTAACCCTGTGGCACCCCCATAGAGACTGCCAGAGGTCCAGACAACAGGCCCTCCGATTTGACACACTGAACTCTATCTGAGAAGTAGTTGGTGAACCAGGCGAGGCAGTCATTTGAGAAGCCAAGGCTATTGAGTCTGCTGATAAGAATGCGGTGATTGACAGAGTCGAAAGCCTTGGCCAGGTCGATGAAGACGGCTGCACAGTATTGTCTTTTATCGATGGCGGTTATGATATCTTTCAGGACCTTGAGCGTGGCTGAGGTGCACCCATGACCAGCTCGGAAATCAGATTCCATAGTGGAGAAGGTACGGTGGGATTCGAAATGGTCGGTGATCTCTTTGTTAACTTGGCTTTCAAAGATTTTATAAAGGCAGGGCAGGATGGATATAGGTCTGTAAGAGTTTGGGTCTAGAGTGGCTCTCCCTTTGAAGAGGGGGATGACCGCGGCAGTTTTCTAATCTTTGGGGATCTCAGACGATACGAGAGAGAGGTTGAATAGGCTAGTAATATGGGTTGCAACAATTTCGGTGGATAATTTTAGAAAGAGAGGGTCCAGATTGTCTAGCCAGGCTGATTTGTAGGGATCCAGATTTTGCAGCTCTTTCAGAACATCAGCTGTCTGGATTTAAGTGAAGGAGAAGCGGGGGAGGGGGGCTTGGGCAAGTTGCTGCAGGGGTGCTGAGATATTGGCCGGGTAGGGGTAGCCAGGTGGAAAGCATGGGCAGCCATAGAAAAATGCTTATTGAAATGATCGATTATCGTAGATTTATCGGTGGTGACAATGTTTCCTATCCTCAGTGCAGTGAGCAGCTGGGAGGAGGTGCTCTTATTCTCCATAGACTTTACAGTGTCCTACAGGAAACACATTTCTGTTTGAAAAAGCTAGTCTTAGCTTTCTTAACTGACTGAGTATATTTGTTCCTGACTTCCCTGAAAAGTTGCATACCGCGGGGACTATTGCATAATGCAGAACAGGATGTTTTTGTGCTGGTCAAGGACAGTCAAGTCTGGGGTGAACCAAGGGCTATATCTGTTCTAAGTTCTACATTTTTTGAACGGGGCATGCTTATTTAAGATGGCGAGGAAAGCACTTTTAAAGAACAACAAAGCATCCTCTACTGACGGGGTGAGGTCAATATCCTTCCAGGATTGGTGGATGACCAATAAGTATATGATATACTCAATTCACGTCACAAATAGTACGGTAGGTCCTGGAGTTCTTGGCACTGACATTTTTTTATTTGAATTTGAGAAGACAGCAGGTGAAGATACTTAACTGAAAAATGTTAAGATCTCAATTTAAGGTAAGGTTTCTCCCTTTATGATCTAAATGTATATTGTTTCATAGCTGTGCAAATGGCTGTTGTTTGACTCTTTCTCACTTTTCTATTTCTAAAACAGAAAATGTACACAATTCAATGGATATAAATCAACAAAGAGGTAAGAATATGTAAAATCAGTGTAGGTTCCTCAGAGGAGGACCATCCTCCAAAGTGAATTTCATAAAAATAAAAATTGTAAAACGTTAAAAAAGTTATCATTTTTAGATAAAACGATACTAAATATAATCATGTCACCAACTAGCTGATTAAAACACACTATTTTGCAAAGAAGGTATACAGTAGCCTCAATCATGCATGTTTCACTTGGGTCAAACGTTTCAGGTAGCCTTCCACAAGCTTCCCATGATAAGTTGGGTGAATTTTGGCCCATCCCACCTGACTGAGCTGGTGTAACTGAGTCCAGTTTATAGGCCTCCTCGCTCGCACACGCTTTTTCAGTTCTGCCCACAAATGTTCTATGGGATTGAGGTCAGGGCTTTGTGATGGCCACTCCAATACCTTGACTTTGTTGTCCTTAAGCCATTTTGCCACAACTTTGGAAGTACAGTGAGGGAAAAAAGTATTTGATCCCCTGCTGATTTTGTACGTTTGCCCACTGACAAAGAAATTATCAGTCTATAATTTTAATGGTAGGTTTATTTGAACAGTGAGAGACAGAATAACAAAAACAAAAATCCAGATAAAAACGCATGTTATAAATTGATTTGCATTTTAATGAGGGAAATAAGTATTTGACCCCTCTGCAAAACATGACTTAGTACTTGGTGGCAAAACCCTTGTTGGCAATCACAGAGGTCAGACGTTTCTTGTAGTTGGCCACCAGGTTTGCACACATCTCAGGCGGGATTTTGTCCCATTCCTCTTTGCAGATCTTCTCCAAGTCATTAAGGTTTCGAGGCTGACGTTTGGCAACTCGGACCTTCATCTCCCTCCACAGATTTTCTATGGGATTAAGGTCTGGAGATTGGCTAGGCCACTCCAGGACCTTAATGTGCTTCTTCTTGAGCCACTCCTTTGTTGCCTTGACCGTGTGTTTTGGGTCATTGTCATGCTGGAATACCCATCCACAACCCATTTTCAATGCCCTGGCTGAGGGAAGGAGGTTCTCACCCAAGATTTGACGCTACATGGCCTCGTCCATCGTCCCTTTGATGCGGTGAAGTTGCCCTGTCCCCTCAGCAGAAAAACACCCCCAAAGCATAATGTTTCCACTTCCATGTTTGACGGTGGGGATGGTGTTCTTGGGGTCATAGGCAGCATTCCTCCTCCATTCCTCCTCCTCCAAACACGGCAAGTTGAGTTGATGCCAAAGAGCTCCATTTTGGTGTCATCTGACCACAACACTTTCACCCAGTTGTCCTCTGAATCATTCAGATGTTCATTGGCAAACTTCAGACGGGCATGTATATGTGCTTTCTTGAGCAGGGATTCAGTCCTTCACAGCGTAGTGTGTTACCAATTGTTTTCTTGGTCCCAGCTGCCTTGAGATCATTGACAAGATCCTCCCGTGTAGTTCTGGGCTTATTCCGCACCGTTCTCATGATCATTGCAACTCCACGAGGTGAGATCTTGCATGGAGCCCCAGGCCGAGGGAGATTAACAGTTATTTTGTGTTTCCTCCAATTGCGAATAATCGCACCAACTGTTGTCACCTTCTCACCAAGCTGCTTGGCGATGGTCTTGTAGCCCATTCCATCATTGTGTAGGTCTACAATCTTGCCCCTGACATCCTTGGAGAGCTCTTTGGTCTTGGCCATGGTGGAAAGTTTGGAATCTGATTGATTGATTGCTTCTGTGGACAGGTGTCTTTTATACAGGTTACAAACTGAGATTAGGAGCATTCCCTTTAAGAGTGTGCTCCTAATCTCAGCTCGTTACCTGTATAAAAGACACCTGGGAGCCAGAAATCTTTCTGATTGAGAGGGGGTCAAATACTTATGTCCCTCATTAAAATGCAAATCAATTTCTAACATTTTTGACATGCATTTTTCAGGATTTTCTTGTTGTTATTCTGTACCTCACTGTTCAAATAAACCTACCATTAAAATTATTGACGGATTATTTCTTTGTCAGTGGGCAAACGTACAAAATCAGCAGGGGATCAAATACTTTTTTCCCTCACTGTATGCTTGGGGTCATTGTCCATTTGGAGGACCCAATTGCGACCAAGCTTTAACTTCCTGACTGATGTCTTGAGATGTTGCTTCAATATATCCACATAATTTCCCCATGATGTCAAGCAAAGACGCACTGAGTTTGAAGGTAGGCCTTGAAATACATCCACAGGTATACCTCCAATTGACACAAATTATGTCAATTAGCTTATCAGAATCTTCTAAAGCCATGACATAATTTCTGGAATTTTCCAAGTCTTCCGACTGGCTTGGAAAGAGTACCGTGCAGTATTGAAGAGGCCTCACTGCTGCTCGATCATCCTATTTTTCCAACTTAATTGAGGAAAATAAGAACAGTCCAAAATGCATTTTTGATACAGTCGCAAAGCTAACTAAAAAGCAGCATTCCCCAAGAGAGGATGGCTTTCACTTCAGAAGTGATAAATTCATTAGCTTCTTTGAGGAAAGGATCATAATCATTAGAAAGCAAATTATGGACTCCTCTTCAAATCTGCGTAATCCTCCAAAGCTCAGTTGTCCTGAGTCTGCACAACTCTGCCAGGACCTAGGATCAAGGGACCCACAAGTTTTTTAGTGCTATATCTCTTGACACATTGATGAAAATAATCATGGCCTCTATACCTTCAAGCTGCATACTGGACCCTATTTCAACTAAACTACTGAAAGAGCTGCTGCCTGTGCTTGGCCCTCCTATGTTGAACATAATAAACATCTCTCTATCCACCGGATGTGTACCAAACTCCCTAAAAGTGGCAGTAATAAAGCCTCTCTTGAAAAAGCCAAACCTTGACCCATGAAAATATGAAAAACTATTGGCCTATATCGAATCTCCCATTCCTCTCAAAAAATTTCGAAAAAGCTGTTGCGCAGCAACTCACTGCCTTCCTGAGGACAAACAATGTATACGAAATGCTTCAGTCTGGTTTTAGACCCCATCATAGCACTGAGACTGCACTTGTGAAGGTGGTAAATTAACTTTTAATGGCGTCAGACCGAGGCTCTGCATCTGTTCTCGTGCTCCTAGACCCTAGTGCTGCTTTTGATACCATCAATCACCACATTCTTTTGGAGAGATTGGAAACCCACATTGGTCTACACGGACAGGTTCTGGACAGGTTTAGATCTTATCTGTCGGAAAGATATCAGTTTGTCTCTGTGGATTGTTTGTCCTCTGACAAATCAACTGTTAATTTCAGTGTTCCTCAAAGTTCCGTTTTAGGACCACTATTGTTTTCACTATATATTTTACCTTGGGGATGTCATTCGGAAACATAATGTTAACTTTCACTTCTATGCGGATGACACACAGCTGTACATTTCGATGAAACATGGTGAAGCCCCAAAATTGCCCTCCCTGGAAGCCTGTGTTTCAGACATAAGGAAGTGGATGGCTGCAAATGTTCTACTTTTAAACTCGGACAAAACAGAGATGCTTGTTCTTAGGTCCCAAGAAACAAAGAGATCTTCTGTTGAATCTGATAATTAATCTTCATGGTTATACAGTCGTCTCAAATAAAACTGTGAAGGACCTCGGCATTACTCTGGACCCTGAACTCTCTTTTGACAAACATATCAAGACTGTTTCAAGGACAGCTTTTTTCCATCTACATAACATTGCCAAAATCAGACACTTTCTGTCCAAAAATGATGCAGAAAAATGAGTCCATGCTTTTGTCGCTTCTAGGTTGGACTACTACAATGCTCTACTTTCCGGCTACCCGGATAAAGCACTAAATAAACTTCAGGTAGTGCTAAACACGGCTGCTAGAATCTTGACTAGAACCCCAAAAATGGATCACATTACTCCAGTGCTAGCCTCTCTACACTGGCTTCCTGTTAAGGCAAAAGGGCCGATTTCAAGGTTTTACTGTTAACCTACAAAGCATTACATGGGCTTGCTCTTACCTATCTTTCTGATTTGGTCCTGCCGTACATACCTACACATACGCTACGGTCACAAGACGCAGGCCTCCTTACTGTCCCTAGAATTTCTAAGCAAACTGCTGGAGGCAGGGCTTTCTCCTATAGAGCTCCATTTTAATGGAATGGTCTGCCTACCCATGTGAGAGACACTGACTCGGTCTCAACCTTTAAGTCTTTATTGAAGACTCATCTCTTCAGTAGTTCCTATTATTGAGTGTGTCTGGCCCAGGAGTATTAAGGTGAACGGAAAGGCTTTGGAGCAACGAACCGCCCTTGCTGTTTCTGCCTGGCCGGTTCCCCTCTCTCCACTGGGATTCTCAGCCTCTAACCCTATTACAGGGTCTGAGTCACTGGCTATATGGTGCTCTTCCATGCTGTTTCTGCCTGACCGGTTCCCCTCTCTCCACTGGGATTCTCAGCCTCTAACCCTATTACAGGGTCTGAGTCACTGGCTATATGGTGCTCTTCCATGCTGTTTCTGCCTGGCCGGTTCCCCTCTCTCCACTGGGATTCTCAGCCTCTAACCCTATTACAGGGTCTGAGTCACTGGCTATATGGTGCTCTTCCATGCTGTTTCTGCCTGACCGGTTCCCCTCTCTCCACTGGGATTCTCAGCCTCTAACCCTATTACAGGGTCTGAGTCACTGGCTATATGGTGCTCTTCCATGCTGTTTCTGCCTGGCCGGTTCCCCTCTCTCCACTGGGATTCTCAGCCTCTAACCCTATTACAGGGTCTGAGTCACTGGCTATATGGTGCTCTTCCATGCTGTTTCTGCCTGGCCGGTTCCCCTCTCTCCACTGGGATTCTCAGCCTCTAACCCTATTACAGGGTCTGAGTCACTGGCTATATGGTGCTCTTCCATGCTGTTTCTGCCTGACCGGTTCCCCTCTCTCCACTGGGATTCTCAGCCTCTAACCCTATTACAGGGTCTGAGTCACTGGCTATATGGTGCTCTTCCATGCTGTTTCTGCCTGGCCGGTTCCCCTCTCTCCACTGGGATTCTCAGCCTCTAACCCTATTACAGGGTCTGAGTCACTGGCTATATGGTGCTCTTCCATGCTGTTTCTGCCTGACCGGTTCCCCTCTCTCCACTGGGATTCTCAGCCTCTAACCCTATTACAGGGTCTGAGTCACTGGCTATATGGTGCTCTTCCATGCCGTCCCTAGGAGGGGTGCGTCACTTGAGTGTGTTGAGTCACTGACGTGATCTTCCTGTTCGGGTTGGCGCTCCCCCTTTGGGTTGTGCCGGGGTGGAGATCTTTGTGGCCTATACTCGGCCTTGTCTCAGGATGGTAAGTTGGTAGTTGGAGATATCCCTCTAGTGGTGTGGGGGCTGTGCTTTGGCAACGTGGGTGTGGTTATATCCTGCCTGTTTGGCCCTGTCCGGGGGTATCGTCGGATGGGGCCACGGTGTCTCCCGACCCTTCCTGTCTCAGCCTCCAGTATTTATGCTGCAGTAGTTTATGTGTCGGGGGGCTAGGGTCAGTCTGTTATATCTGGAGTATTTATCCTGTCTTATCCGGTGTCCTGTATGAATTTAAGTATGCTCTCTCTAATTATCTCTTTCTCTCTTTTTCTCTCTTTCTTTCTCTCTCTCTCTTTCTTTTTTTTCTTTCTTTCTTTCTTTCTTTCTTTCTTTCTTTCTTTCTTTCTTTCTTTTTTTCTTTCTCTCTCTCTCTCTCGGAGGACCTGAGCCCTAGGACCATGCCTCAGGACTACCTGGCTTGATGACTCCTTGCTGTCCCCAGTCCACCTGAGGCTATGGAACCTTGACCTGTTCACCGGACGTGTTACCTGTCCCAGACCTGCTGTTTTCAACTCTCTAGAGACAGCAGGAGCAGTAGAGATACTCGGAATGATCGGCTATGAAAAGCCAACTGACATTTACTCCTGAGGTGCTGACCTGTTGCACCCTCGACAACCACTGTGATTATTATTATTTGACCCTGCTGGTCATCTATGAACATTTGAACATCTTGGCCATGTTCTGTTATAATCTCCACCCGGCACAGCCAGAAGAGGACTGGCCACCCCTCATACCCTGGTTCATCTCTAGGTTTCTTCCTAGGTTCTGGCTTTTTTAGGGAGTTTTTCCTTGCCTCCGTGCTTCTGCACATGCATTGCTTGCTGTTTGGGGTTTTAGGCTGGGTTTCTGTACAGCACTTTGTGACATCAGCTGATGTTAAAAGGGCTTTATAAATAAATTTGATTTGATATGATTTGAACACCATCCCAACCGTGAAGCACGGGGGTGGCAGCATCATGTTGTGGGGGTGCATTGCTGCAGGAGGGACTGGTGCACTTCATAAAATAGATGGCATCATTGATGGTGGAAATTTATGTGGATATATTGAAGCAACATCTCAAGACATCAGTCAGGAAGTTAAAGCTTGGTCTCAAATGGGTCTTCCAAATTGACAATGTCCCCAAGCATACTTCCAAAGTTGTGGCAAAATGACTTAAGGACAACAAAGTCAAGGTATTGGAGTGGCCATCACAAACCACTAACCTCAATCCTTTCAAAAATTTGTGTGCAGAACTGGAAAGTGTGTGCGAGCAAGGAGGCCTACAAACCTGACTCAGTTACACCAGCTCTGTCAGGAGGAATGGGCCAACATTCACTCAACTTATTGTGGGAAGCTTGTGGAAGGCTACCCAAAACGTTTGACCCAATTTGAAAGTGAAACAATTTAAAGGCAGTGCTACCAAATACTAATTGAGTGTGTGTAAACTTCTGACCCACTGGGAATGTGATGAAAGATATAAAATCTGAAATAAATAATTCTCTCTACTATTATTCTCTCTACATTTCACATTCTTAAAATAAAGTGCTGATCCTAACTGACCTAAAACAGGGAATGTTTACTAGGATTAAATGTCAGGAATTGTAAAAAACTGAGTTTAAATGAATTTGGCTAAGGTGTATGTAAACTTCCGACTTCAACTCTATGTGGTATCCTACACTGCCCTATATGTAAAGGGCTTTGAAATTCAGAGACACTGAAATAGTTCAAAAAGTGGAACATGATTGCTACATTCAACCATTGGCTGAAGATGAACATTCAGAGAAATATGTGTTTTATGTTTTATGACTTTGAGAGTAATCAGGGGTTCAGGGGGTTAACCTGCCTATTGTTGTATCCACCATGACTTTCAAGGGTGAAGAGTGGTTGGCAGAGGTCCCCAATTGTGCGCTACTCATTCTAAAACATTTCCAAAAACCCCAGTACAAAAATATCACTTTTTTAGCTCACAATTCTAGAGCCTATGATTCTTTTCTTTTGAATCCCTTGATACAACAAGGCGTTGCACCCAGTATCATAGCCCAAGGTAGTAAAATATTGTGTTTTGTAGACCCAGCCTTCCACCAGAGATACATTGACAGTTTAAGTTTCTGTTTGGCTCAAATGCCAGAGGCCTTGGGTTTTGAAAACTCGGTGAAAGGATGGTTTCCTAATTTCTTCACATCTGAGGAGAATCTACATTATATTGGAGCTTATCCCAGACCCGAAATGTACGGGTGTGATCAAATGTCTCCCAAAGAGAGAGAGAGAGAGAGAGATTCATGACTTGGTATGAGACAGTACGTCATAACACCTTTGATTTCCATAAAGAGATGGAATTATACTGTGACAATGACGTGGTTTTAAACTGCACGAAGGATGCCTCAAATTCAGAGAAGAGGTAATCAAAGATGCATGCATTGACCCCTTGAGTTTTCATGCATCAGCATGCATGAAAACCTATCGTACACACTTTTTTACCTCCAGCCTCTATAGCTATTCCATCACCTGACAACTACCGCAGACAATTCAAGTCATACTCTAGTGGCTCCATTCAATGGCCTTGTCCAAGGCTAAAAAAGATTTTTATTCAACATGCTTTGAATAAAGCGGAAAAAAAGATTGGACCATATTATGTAGATGGTTACACACAGATTGACGGTTTTGAGACGGTGTTTGAGTACAACGGTTGTGTGTCTTAATCCAAAAGACCTTTGGGGATATGTACCAGGAGTTCCAAGACAAATGGGAATCTTTACAGGCTGCTTATGGGGTGAAAGTGAAGGTGTTGTGGGAACACGAGTGGACAGAACTCAAAAAGTCTGATCCTCATGTTCTAGCTTTCCTTTCCAACTTTGTCATCCCCGAACCCCTGGAACCCTGCCAGGCCTTGTTTCCAGGTCGTACCAATGCGTTGACGTTATATTGCACAGCCTGATGAGAAAATTGGATATGTAGATTTTTACTTCCCTTTGTCCTCATGTAATGAGTTCCTCTTGTTATCCTATGGGACATCCAGAAATTATTCATAGTGACTTTGACTAACCACAAAACTATTTTGGTTTGATAAAAGAAACTGTTTACCCTCCCCAGGGTCCGAAATTAACACCCGTCAAGCGCCAAATGCAGGTAGATTTTCCGTTTGGCGAGTAAATCTCAGAAGGCTGTCTGCCACACTGGCGGGTAAATGTTTGTACCAAAATAGTCATGTAATAAAATCTGGCATGATGTCTCGAGGAAATTACTCATGTTTGCCAGCCTACCACAGACCGTCTCTCATGCTCCTAGTTTCATGGCACTGTTTACTGCATAGGACAGCTATTCCACATTGCTCACTTGACACGGGTCTGCTGCTAGCTACCGTTCATTAAATAACTGTTATGTGGTGACATTTACTTTTAAGCCAACCTTTGAAATGAAAACCCATCGACAAAAAGGAGGAGGAATCACATAAAAAAAGAACGTTTTGTGAGAAATGGAGGTTTGGAGATAAAGGAGTTTCAAGAGGCTGGCTACAGTATGATGCAGAAACTGTGGTGATGAGTTGTTCTGTGTGTCGCCAGTATGCTATGTATGTCCTCTCCAGAGATCAGGGAGTATGATCCAATAAAAGCTGTGATGCTTTGGCAACAGGACTCTGTCAGGAGCAGGAAGCCAGACTTCATGGACCGTGCAAAGCGGGTGATTGCGGTAGAGAGTGAGGAGTCTGATGAGGAGGTTTAAGTTGATTAAAATGATTAAGCATCTGGTAGGTTTACAAAACCTTCAAATTTACTTTTATGTTTGATCCTTAAGTACATTTAATAGCAAATACATCAGTAGAATTTTGAGTTCAAGACTTCTTCAGTTGTATTCAGGCTGGGAAATTACATCTAGCCACAGCCAAAATTACCCAGTGTCTGATAAGTCTCTATTTTACCTGTGTTTTATCAGGGTATTTCTACTCAAAGTAAAGGATTTGTAGACCTGCTTCCCCTGTTTCCCCTTTGTATCAGGAGAGCACCAGTTCTATGTCCAATGCACTTCTCATAATTGTATCTTACCATTGTTGTTGCCCTGTTTTGACTTCTATCTGCTCTTATTCATTGCATCTGATATGTTTTGTTTATTTCATTGTGTGCCCACTGTTTGGCGTTTTTGCACTCTGTACAGCACTTTTGGTCAACTACAGTTGTTTTTAAATGCGCTCTACAAATAAACTTGATTTGATTAACCGTTGAGCAATATATTAAAGTCATTTTGTTTCAAATTTTGCTCTGGCTGCTTCTTTAAGTTTGTATTCAACATAATAACTTATTATCTCAATGAAATGTACTGAAATTAATGTATATGTGACACAAAAAGGCAATTCCTTATTTTGGCTGGTAAAAAATATGCTTTGCTGATGGATTTTTTCATCTACCAGTCCCCTTGGCAGGTGAGCCAAAAAGTTCAGTTCGGATACTGCTTACAAGGGACCTCAAGGAAAACTTTTCTTTCCCCTTTGTCAAACCTGCAGTGAAAACAACAACCAGGAAAAGCCTTGTGATCATTCAGATCAAGAAAGAGCCTTGACCGTTGAATTCTCTATGGCTACAGAGAAGGGGTATCGTGTGGCCAAAGTCTTCAGCCACTGATCAAGAGAGCAAAGACAGATACATTCAGGACTATCATGAAAAAGAGGCCATACGTCTTGACCCTGACAGAATAGAGGTCAACAAAACCAAAAGAAACATCTCAAAGTTATTCTTGAATAGTCTTTGGGGGAAGCTATCTCAGAAAAGCAATATGTTGTCTTAGTGCCAGACTCTGACTGTGGTGGTATGTAAACATATACAAAGAATACAGATGACAACTCTCTCGGTAGGTAGTGTGGTCTACAGCTTATCATGAGATACTCTACCTCAGGCGAGCAATAGCGCGAGACTTCCTTAGATATCGTGCAACAGCTGTTGTTTACAGAAATACATAAACCGCCACCCCTTGTCTTACCAGATCACGGGGATCGGGGCCTGTTCCCGAGGAAGCAGAATATCCTTCGCGTCGAGCTCGTCAGAGTCGTGAAAGGAAAAAAGGACTCTGCTAGTCCGTGGTGAATAATCGCAGTCCTGATGTCTGGAAGTTTTTTTCGGTCATAAGAGACGGTAAGAGGCAACATTATGTACAAAATAAGTACAAAAATAAGTTACAAACAACCCAAATAAACAAACAAAAAAACACAATCGGCTGGGGGGCATATAAAACGTCTGCCTTCTTCTCCGGCGCCAAAGGAGAGTTTATCTTTCAAGGGGATGTTGGCAAGGGTTCTCATATGATGGACTTGCATGAAAGTATCACTGCATCCCACAAGATTACTGATGATAGAAGATCTCCTGGGTGGCGTCAGTTTCTCAAAGCCCTGCAGGCCTCAACATTCCACTCTCGGGTGTACCAAACTGTAAACTTCGCCAACAGATTCAAACTTTAAAACAAAACCCTTCAAAGAGTTTCAGCACCCCTAAAGATGTTCTTGGAACCCCTCCCCTTTTGAATGGGTTAATAATAACTAATTTATGGGCGAGTCCTCACCCCTGAATGCCTCTGGACCTTTTCCTAATCCTGATCTCTCAGGGTGGTTAGACTTTTGAATGACTTTTGATTAAATTCAATAAAACATGTTTTTGTTAAATGATACAATTTAACATTTGTGACATTCTTTAAACATTTGATGTGAGCATACACCTTGATTATAGGGTCTTAAAGGACACAGACTTAAACAAAAGAATCCGGGGGGAAAGCCTTAGGAATCAAAAAAGGTTGAGATATTTCTACCTCCTTCGTCATCTTCTAATGTCACAGCCAATGTTCACCAGACATGTGTTCAGGATGGGTATTAACAATAAACATGGCCGGTCGATCCTTCCATTTCTCAATAGGAAGTTCATCACAAGCCCATACGCCACAAAATTGTTTTCCTATCAAGCGGCTCATGAGACCTTCTAGCTCTTGGGTATTCATGTTTTGCTCAATGTTCCTTAATATCTTAATGAATAATAATCCACTAAGACTTGTCTTCAGACATTCACTTCCAACATTGAATCAGAGCGTGCATAAACAATACTAACTGTACAAGCTAAAGGTGTACGGAAACGCATTTCCACAGACAGATTTCCTGAGGTGATGAATTGATGAATTGAAAGCATACAATGTGTAACCCTCTGCAAAATCATGGATAAGTTGTCATTGAATTGTGGTTGGAAGGCCTTAGCAGGGACCTGACGTCCGTCCTGACAGAAAGCTACATACTCCGCATTGAAATGCTGAAAATGTTTTTGTTTTTTTAAATGTAAGCTGCCTGTATTAGAGGTGTGATCAACCAATCTAATAGCAATGTAGAGGGGTAATGTGCTTAAAAACAGGTTTTCTTGACTGCAGATTCTACTCCCCACAGCTATGCTGAATGTTTTCATGGTAATTCTTTGGAGAGCGTAAAGGGCATAATCCTTTAATCAAAGCCTGTGAACGACCCAGACGAACTGCTGGAGATAGACACTTTTTAAAATAAAAAACCGAGCACCCGACACTTTTAAACTAAAGTCACCGTCTCGGGCAGCCATCAGACAAAACTCATCCTTGGCCCTTGTTAATTTTTCCTTAAATCAACCGAATTTAAGAGTAAACGTTCTTGAAAGAAAAAGAGTGTATTGGACCTAGCCGATGAAACTCTCGAGAGGCTGAACAGTAGAGAGCATGAGCCTCCAGTCCTTTGTTTTCACAGGTAGTGGGGTCTATGGCTTCCATAGAAGCCCCTGCAGTATCCTTACTAAACAGTCCAGCGCTGAATTGTGTCTTCAAAGTGTCTTCGGAGTAGTTTAGTAAACCTTCCAGGATAGCCCTATAAGGATAGGTGGCACTGCTTTGACTGATAAGGCCCAAAGTCACATCCACTTGGGAGAAGATGGTGGCCAAGGGGTAATTAATGAGGCTCACTTTGGCATCATTTGCAATATTGGTACCATCTCTTTTGGTCACTTTGAGACGTAAATGTAATACGGTGTTGAGGTCCAGGTAGTTGTCACCATGGCCTGGGATGAAAAACTCTATAGGTCTATTGTCTGTAATGGCAGAGAGTGGGGCTATCTCCACATAACTGGACCTCTCTATTGAATGTTGGGTTAAGGGGGCCGTGAAAAGATCGAGCTCTGTCTTTATAGCTTCAGAGGACATGCGGTATAAAAGAGTCACGTTGCTTGTTCTTTTAGAAAATGCTTCTGAGTATTCTTTTTACCGTTTTTGGTCGAGATCTCCTCACTTTACGTCGTCTTTGACTTACAGACTTTCTTCTAATGTTCAGCTATCGCTTTTTAAGGGCGGGCATACGCCTTATGTTGGTCTTCGAGACAACAGCATAAGACCTGAGCCTTCTTGATGTTCAGGATCTGATGACGCACGTCTAGTCATAGCATTAGCCACCACCTCACTTACTATGTTTTTGGCTGCTGATATTAAATAAGGTTTGGCTATGCTAATGCCTCTCTTCATAAAGTGTATAACCATCCTAAAGAGGTTGCGGAATATACCACCTGGTATACACAAACATGTTGTAAAACCATGCATGTATATCCACAGGGAGTGGGAATCATTTATCTTTCACAGCCACCCATTTATTGGGCTTCATCCCCAACATGAAGGCTAAATTACTACTGGTCTGTATAGCTAGCTCATCATCCCCTGTGATTTGTACACGTTTTTGAATAGGGTTGTAGTTCAATAGTATTTTCATATGGTTCAGGGTTAGGAGGTCGTTCAACTCAAAGATGATCCTCTCTACAGTTCTATATAATCATTTTTTAAGCTCAAGATGTTTAGAGGGTTCAGATATCATTTTAAAATAAAAAATCACAGTTCTTATCCTTGATATTATACCAACTATGGGGGTATGTAATCTCGCTGAGACCTACTTCCCAGGCCTCTGATAACTCTATAGGCTTTGGAAAATTGGTTGTATAATTCGAACATTGTTATTCCCATATATATCTTCAAACGTGTTACTGGGGAGAGTCAGGTAAAATCCACGGTGCTCCATGATGCACTACAGTGTACACTTGAATGGGTGTATTTTTATCCTTGCATGAGGGTTGAAGTTCACACCCCCACTGCCGCCACCACCTCGTCCTCTAATACCCAACTGTTGAACTTTTGTGGACAGTTTTTCCAACGGACCAACACCCATTTAATCCCCTTTTCTCTCTTTGGATCCAGAATCTCCTCCACGTGAAAGACTTGGTCTTTACCCAGCTGTACCTTCTGTAGTTCCCTCTCATAAAAGGAACCCTCTAAGAGTTCCCCATCATAATATTTTAACTTGTAGACAGGCGGTACACGTGGAAAACATTCAGTAACTGTGAACAACTCGTCGCTGTAACCTTGCTCATATTTTTTTGTTGAAAACACCCCTCAACTTGGATATATGTACCAAGTCACCCACTATGAATTTAAAATGTGAAAACATCTTACGGCAAAGGGGAAACAAACCACACAGATTTTTAAAGACTTGAAAATAGTTTTCCGAAGACACCTCAGAGGGTTTCATATGGATACTCTTGTGGTAACTGTAGTTATAACCCTTTACCAAATCTTGAACTATATCCACATACAGTTGAAGTCAGAAGTTCACATACACTTATGTTGGAGTCATTTAAACTCGTTTTTCAACCACTCCACAAATTTCTTGTTAACAAACTATAGTTTTGACAAGTCGATTAGGACATCTACTTTGTGCATGACACAAGTAATGTTTCCAACAATTGTTTACAGACAGATGATTTCACTTATAATTCACTGTATCACAGTTCCAGTGGGTCAGAGGTTTACATACACTAAGTTGACTGTGCCTTTAAACAGCTTGGAAAATTCCAGAAAATTATGTCATGGCTTTAGAAGCTTCTGATAGGCTAATTGACATCATTTGAGCCAATTGGAGGTGTACCTGTGGATGTATTTCAAGGCCTACCTTCAAACTCAGTGCTTCTTTGCTTGACATCGTGAGAAAATCAAAAGAAATTGTAGACGTCCCCAAGTCTGGTTCATCCTTGGGAGCAATTTCCAAATGCCTGAAGGTACCACGTTCATCTGTACAAACAATAGTACGCAAGTATAAACACCATGGGACCACGCAGCCATCATACCGCTCAGGAAGGAGATGCGTTCTGTCTCCTAAAGATGAACGTACCTAGAGATGAACGTACTTTGGTGTGAAATATGCAAATCAATCCCAGAACAACAGCAAAGGACCTTGTGAAGATGCTGGAGGAAACAGGTACAAAGGTCCTATATCGACATAAGCTGAAAGGCCGTTCAGCAAGGAAGAAGCCACTGCTACAAAACTGCCATAAAAAATACAGACTACGGTTTGCAACTGCACATGGGGACAAAGATCGTACTTTTTGTAGAAATGTCCTCTGGTCTGATGAAACAAAAATAGAACTTGGCCATGATGACCACTGTTATGTTTGGAGGAAAAAGGGGGAGGCTTGCAACATGTTGTGGGGGTGCATTGCTGCAGGAGGGTCTGGTTCACTTCACAAAATAGATGGCATAATGAGGAGGGGGTGTGTATGTGGATATATTGAAGCAACATCTCAAGACATCAGTTAAAGCTTGGTTGCAAATGGGTCTTCCAAATGGACATTGACCCCAAGCATACTTCCATACTTCCACTTCAAGTTGTGGCAAAACAGCTTAAGGACAACAGAGTCAAGGTATTGGAGTGGCCATCACAAAGCCCTGACCTCAATCCTATAGAAATGTTGTGGGCAGAACTGAAAAAGCTTGCGTGAACAAGTAGGCCTACAAACCTAACTCAGTTACACCAGCTCAGTCAGGAGGATTGGGCCAAAATTCACCCAACTTATTGTGGGAAGCTTATGGAAGGCTACCCGAAACGTTTGACCCAAGTGAAACAATTTAAAGGCAATGCTACCAAATACTAATTGAGGATATGTAAACTTCTGACCCACTGAGAATGTGATGAAAGGAAAGTTTAAATAAATAATTATCTCTACTATTATTCTGACATTTCACATGCTTAAAATAAAGTGGTGATCCTAACCTAAGACGGTGAATTTCTACTAGGATTAAATGTATTTGGCTAAGGTGTATGTAAACTTCCGACTTCAACTGTATCTATGGGTGTTATGAGCAGTAAAGTATTTCCACATTCTCTCCTTCAAAGTCCTGTTAAAGTGTTCAACAACTGAAGCTTTCAAATCCGAACCTGTAGCAAAATGTACGATATTGTACTTCTTCATTAGTTTCTGAAAAGTATTAATAAAATAGCATTTACCGCCGTCAGTCTGCACTTTCTTAGGTGCTCCTCCGTCCTCCAAGATAGAGTCAAAGGCCCGGGTCACCTCTGCCCCACTCTTATTTTTTAAGACCCTTACAAATGCTATTTTAGAGAAAATGTCTATAACCATTAGCATGTATCGATATCCATCATTTTTATCAGAAAGTTCCTGCATGTCACATAGATCTGCCTGATACTGGGACAAGATAATGAGTAGAAAAAACTATATTTCGAGGAAATTGTTTTCGCACAGGTTTATGCAGAATGTAAGCAGCCAATCATTCACTTGAGCATCGCTTAACCTGCTACCTGTTTCTTCAGCTATAGCTCTCTGAAACCTCTCCTTCCCATTTTATTTTTGCATACATTTTTAAGTATTACGTATCCATACAATTTAGGATATGTAGCAAGATATTATTACCCTTTTTCTCAATGACCCAGGCATGCAACACATGGTATACTTGGTTTACATTTACAGGCTTATATCTCCGATTTTTTTTAACACATACATCCGTTATATAAGTATATACATAAAAAATATGATACATGTTACAATTAAATGATGGCTCAAACAAATAAACGAATCTTAGACAAGGATGTTTCTAGTTCTTCAGAATCATCCACAAGACGGGATACCAGTTGTGACCATTGTAGTCTTCCCCGTATGTCTTACATGACTCATGACTTGTTCCATTTTTAAACACATGCTCTGCATTAACCCCTGTACTGTAGGCTGTGTAGAGCGAGACATTGTCCACTTTATTTTCAATCATTTGTTGCATAAGAGTTGTAAATTATCTCAAAAGAAAAGATGTAGTTATTCTCTCTAACATAGTATGCAAATAGTTACCCATTTTTTTATATCTAATTAAAAAAATATATAATAATGTTACTCGTTTTCTTGGGGTTTAGTGAGCCAGAAAGTAACCACATCCGCCACCAAAGCTTCCTTGTATTTGTTGTCGTCCACCAGTGATTGCCTGATTTCTTTGACTTTCTCATGGATGTAGATTTACATTTACATTTACATTTAAGTCATTTAGCAGACGCTCTTATCCAGAGCGACTTACAAATTGGTGCGTTCACCTTATGACATCCAGTGGAACTGCCACTTTACAATAGTGCATCTAAATCTTTTAAGGGGGTGAGAAGGATTACTTTATCCTATCCTAGGTATTCCTAGATCACCTCCTTCAGTTCATGTAGGAAAGCCTCAGTTACACCGTAAACTCTGGGAATAGATGGCACAAGACCCTAAGACTCCAGGGCTCTGACCATCGATGGTATAAAGCGGCTGGACCACAGTCTTTTCACCAGCTCCTCAAAGTGGTTGAAGAAGAAGTACTTGGGTGTGAACACGGATGTCGTCGTTGGCTGGGGTGACCATGGCATTTTTCTCTTATATACTCTCCAATCACCACATCTAAAAGTGTGGCTACAGAGTGCCTTGATGGTATCCACAAAAATAGTACTGACCACCCCATCAAACACATCCTCAGGCTGTGTACATGTAGGGGGTGTCGGAGGGCATGACTAAGGGGAGTAGAAAGGAGGGCTGTGAGGCATAGAGTCTTCAGGGTCTGGTACCCATGACATATTGGAGTCCTCATATGGTATATGAATATCCATGGTATATGCTGAAATGAAGAACCGTAGGAGTTATGGTCACCCCTTTCATTGTTGAACCATTCCTTTGGGATCGAGGCGTGGTTAACGTAACACCAGCATACTTCGTTTTTTCAGGGGTTGACACTTCTGGGGGTTCCTTTGAATCAACATCCTTAGTATTCATATGTATAATGCAGTGGCTCTATAAAAAGAGAGCATCCACTACCTAAAAACGATTTCAATTCCATTATTATCCCAACCTTTAAAAGAAACAAGCATACGTAACATAAAATCCCCTGTCAGCCCACCATCACTGAAGTTCCCGTTGTGTATTTTCTCGTTGCTGATATAGAACTCTACACGAGTCCACAAGGAAGTCCATTCTTTCACCCTATGAAATATTCTTCCAGAGGAAGCAGGGGCAACTTCCCAATGGGCCTCCTAGCCCATGTACACGTTATAACCCTTTGAGCTAACTCTCAGTTCAGGACACACCACCTTGCGAAACACATGCCAGTCTTCAATCCTGTGGTCCACTCCTAAGGTCTGGTCTGTACGTTCTTCTCCTTCGGCTAAGGTATAGAGTTTCACTTTACAGGCCAGGTAATTAAACATATACCTCCACAGTTGTCCATTAGACATCAACACTTGATATTTCAGTCCAGTTACGGGAGGTATTTGGGTTCTATACAAATTTAGAAAATGCCTTTTTTGACGCATCATATATTGCTGATTTATACTCAACGAGTTTTCTGAAGTTTATCTCTCTAAAGGTTTCTTGTCGCTCGTAGTGTTCACAGGTCTTACTTATACTCAGGCATACCTACCACGGAAATATATATTTTTTTCATTCTACAGGGGTTCACAAGCTCACTCCATAAGTTCACTACAAACATTTCCAACTGTTTAAACTTTTCAAACACATTCAACGGTTCAACAAGGTCACTACACATCAATCAACATGACATTTTTATTGCAAACATATGCTTTACTTCAAAGGAACAGCTGCACTATCATGTTACATAAGCACTCACTCGATAGCGTGAGAACATCCGGACAGGATGTCCATAAAAGGGCATAAACACGTGACACTAAAAATAGATCATCAATCACTTTTGGACACATGCTGTCTACTATATTCTCTCTGTCATACATAATTCATAGATGCACCAAACATCTATTGTTTCATTATTCCTGGTAGATAGTACTGGTTATGATTAATTAGTCCTGGTAGATACTACTGGTTATGATTAATTATTCCTGGTAGATACTACTGGTTCTGATTGCAGACAGAGCCCAGAGAATGGGATGGTGTAAAATGTAATTAGTCATATTTTGATATGGTGCATGCATGGGGATGTCCACGTCAGCCAGAGATATATCCATGATTTAGAGGTACACCTAGCGGACTAAAACTTCACTGTTGTAGGCATAGTACAGCTAGTGCTATATAGACTTGCGCTGGCAAACAAATCCATTACATTAGCTAACTAAATGTGAAGTAAACTGAACTGAGTAATGGAGACTTTTAACTTGAAAACGTGCAGGATACCTCTTCCCGTCTACTCACAGGAGGATTCTGGAGCCTGCTCTCAATGAATGTATACAGGCTGCTACTGCCTGCTGCCGCTCAGTTAATCGTCAGATGGGGAGGAGAAGAGGTGGTAGGGGGCACAAGTGGGTAAATCGGGGGCCCTGCATTGATTGGGTAACTACACTGAACAAAAATATAAACGCAACATGTAATGAATTGGTCCTGTGTTTCATGAGCTGAAATAAAAGATCCCAGAAATGTTCCATACGCACAAAAAGCTTATATCTCTCAAATTGTATGCACAAATGTGTTTTCATCTCTGTTAGTGAGTATTTCTTCTTTGCCAAGATAATCTATCCACCTGACAGGTGTGGCATATCAAGAAGATGATTAAACAGCATGATCGTTACACAGGTGCACCTTGTGATAAGGACAATATAAGTAACTCTAAACTCTATAACTCTAAAATGTGTAGTTTTGTCATACAACACAAAGCCACAGATGTCTCAAGTTTTAAGGGAGCGTACAATTGGCATGCTGACTGCAGATATGTTGACCAGAGCTGTTGCCAGAGAATTTAATGTTACGCCTCCAACATCATTTTAGAGAGTTTGGCTGTACGTCCAACCAGCCTCACAACCGCAGACCACGTGTCACCATACCAGCCCAGGATCTCCACATCCCGCTTCTTCATCTGTGGGATCGTCTGAGACCAGCCACCTAGACAGTTGAGGAAACATGTGAGTTTGCACAACCAAAGAATTTCTGCGCAAACTATCAGAAACGGTCTCAGGGAAGCTCATCTGCGTGCTCGTTGACCTGACCAGGGTCTTGACCTGATCGCAGTTCGGTGTCCTAACTGACTTCAGTGGGCAAATGCTCACATTCGATGGCCACTGGCACGCTGGGGGAGTGTGCTCTTCACAGATTAATCCTCGTTTCAACTGTACCGGGCAGATGACAGAGTGGTACTCGTGTTGGCGAGCAGTTTGCTGATGTCAACGTTGTGAACATGGTGGCGATGAGGTTCTGTTATGGGCAGGCATAAACTAGGGTCAACAAACACAATTGCATTTTATCAAAGGCAATTTGAATGCAAAGAGTTAACCTGACGAGATCCTGAGGCCCATTGTCGTGCCATTCATTCGCCACCATCACCTCGTGTTTCAGCATGATAATGCACGGCCCCATGTTACAAGGATCTGTAGACAATTCCCGGAAGCTGAAAATGTCCCAGTTCTTCCATGGCCTGCATACTCAACAGACATGTAATTGAGCATGTTTGGGATGCTCTGGATCTACATGTATGACAGCGCGTTCCAGTTCCCGCCAATAATCAGTAACTACGCACATCCATTGAAGAGGAGTGGGACAACATTCCACAGGCCACAATCAACAGCCTGATCAACTTTATGTGAAGTACAGTGGGGCAAAAAAGTATTTAGTCAGCCACCAATTGTGCAAGTTCTCCCATTTAAAAAGATGAGAGAGGCCTGTAATTTCATCATAGGTACACTTCAACTATGACAGACAAAATTAGATTTTTTTTCTCCAGAAAATCACATTGTAGGATTTTTAATGAATTGATTTGCAAATTATGGTGGAAAATAAGTATTTGGTCAATAACAAAAGTTTATCTCAATACTTTGTTATATACCCTTTGTTGGCAATGACAGAGGTCACATGTTTTCTGTAAGTCTTCACAAGGTTTTCACACACTGTTGCTGGTATTTTGTCCCATTCCTCCATGCAGATCTCTTCTAGAGCAGTGATGTTTTGGGGCTGTTGCTGGGCAACACGGACTTTCAACTCCTTCCAAATATTTTCTATGGGGTTGAGATCTGGAGACTGGCTAGGCCACTCCAGGACCTTGAAATGCTTAAATACATAAATTAGCAAACATTACTAAACCTGTTTTTGCTTTGTAATAATGGGGTATTGTGTGTAGATTGATGAGTGGGAAAAAAAACGATTTAATACATTTTAAAACAAGGCTGTACGTAACGAAATGTGGAAATAGTCAAGGGCTCTGAATTCAAATGCACTGTAAATGTCAATGGAAAACAGCTAAAACAAATTTAAAGGGACTGTTCGCTGTCATTTCAGAGTTTGATGTGACTGGGTTAGTTTTTGTTAGCTATTCAATTCTAAAATCCCTATTACACTCTGGGGTAGGGATAGAACCCTCACGGTTCTTTGCCTTCACTGGATATATATAGTGTATATATAGCCTTTTTTAGTAAATGGTCCTTTAATCTCGTCCAAAGAACCCAACGATTATATAGAACCCTAAAAGAATGTGTAAGCACTTCACGATCAAGGGATATTACCGTGTGGAGTAGAGGATACTACAGAATTCTATGGTAAACTAGTATTTGTGGGTAGTGATTCAGTTAAGTCTGTCCCTTATTTTAATGTCAACCCTGTTACGTGAACTGAAATCTCATTTTAATATGGTGAAACTTTAAAAAAATATATTTTACAATGAAACATTGAACATCTAATAGTAAAAATAATGTAAAAGCAGGTGAGCTGGTTCTACTATTTTCGGCCATTATCAGTTTTTTTTAGTGGTTGATAACTGAGCAGGTCGAACATAATCCTTTAGATAGACAGGCTAGAATGTTTTAACAATACAAATGTTTTGTGAAGCTTGCATTCAATTGCCGCTTCCTGTTGCACACAAGTTTCCATTCACCCTGTCACAATGGGATTTATGGCTGATTTAAGAATTGTCAACCATGTTACCTTATATGGCACTTAATCGGCACTTACTATGGTATTTTTTTTATTTTCAACCTCTTGAGATGGGAAAACATATTTTTTTATGAAGTTGAACATGTGCTTATGACAGAATGTTAAAATCCGAATTGGTGGAACGACCCATCACTGGAAGCATTTTCAGGTGTCCTCTATTCAATGATAATAAGTGCTGTCCTTCTGCTGAATACCCTTAATAGCATGGCTCAGTTAGAGCTCCTCTACACATTTGATATTTCAACAGTGATACCTGATGATTGGAGCTGCTTTACACAAGAAAGCAAAAAAGAGACCATGTTTATATGCGGCTTTATTAACTCAATGATAATGAGCTTTCATTGTCTTCTTATATGCCCCCTTTATTTATCCTACAGTTCAGACTTGGTGTACAGGGAGAATACTGTAAGAATGGCCCATTTTCTGAAATCTAGATTGTACATTTAGTTACAGTTGAAGTCGGAAGTTTACATACACCGTAGCCAAAGACAATTAAACTCAGTTTTCACAATTCTTGACATTTAATCCTAGTAAAAATTCCCTGTCTTAGGTCAGTTAGGATCACCACTTTATTTTAAGAATGTGAAATGTCAGAATAATAGTAGAGAGAATTATTTATTTCAGCTTTTATTTCTTTATTCACATTCCCAGTGGGTCAGAAGTTTACATACACTCAATTAGTATTTGCCTTTAAATTGTTTAACTTGTGTTCAACGTTTCGGGTAGCCTTCCACAAGCGTCCTACAACAAGTTGGGTGCATTTTTGGGCTTTGTGATGGCCACTCCCATACCTTGACTGTGTTGTCTTTAAATCATTTTGCCACAACTTTGGAAGTATGCTTGGGGTCATTGTCCATTTGGAAGACCCATTTGCGACCAAGCTTTAACTTCCTGACTGATGTCTTGAGATGTTGCTTCAATATATCCACATAATTTCCCTACCTAATGATGCCATCTATTTTGTGAAGTGCACCAGTCCCATCCACAGGTACACCTCTAATTGACTCAAATTATGTCAATTATCCCAACAGAAGCTTCTAAAGCCATGACATCATTTTCTGTAATTTTCCAAGCTGGTTAAAGGCACAGTCAACTTAGTGTATGTAAACTTATGACCCGCTGGAATTGTGATACAGTGAATTATAAGTAAAATAATCTGTCTGTAAACAATTTTTGGAAACATTACTTGTGTCATGCAGAAAGTAGATGTCCTAACCGACTTGCCAAAACTATAGTTTGTTTAACAAGAAATGTGTGGAGTGGTTGAAAAACGAGTTTGAATGACTCCAACCTAAGTGTATGTAAATGTACGACTTCAACTGTATATTGACTACATCCGTCTTAGCTCGCTCATTAATGTCTTAATTGAAATTACAGATATAGCCTCTTATCTGCTCGTCTTCCCCTTATGTCATAGTTAGTACATCACAATTGTCAGTAGAAACCACATTTTTAAGCAAGTCAGCCATATCAGCTATGTTTTTTTAAAAGGCAGTAACTTAGTCTGAATGAACTGTTTTGCTACCAGACAAGTCTGATAACCAGGTGTAGCGGTGGTAACGATTCACTCCATGGTGCTGAAAAGAAAGACAGCTTTATGTATTGCCCTAACAGTTTCTGTGCACCGTTGTTCACCGTTATAGTGCAATTAATTTAATGTTTAGTGTTGTGTTGTGGCTTTGCTGGCATGCCTCTAAAAAAGAAATGATGAGTTTGTCCCACCAAGATTTACATGCTAAAATCGTCACTGTTGTGTTCACATTATTATTTTGCAAGTTCTGGGTTGGGGACTTCGGGTTGTCTGGCACCATGCCAATCAAAGGGCAGAAATGGACCCCACCCTTATCAGAGAGGGCCAGACTAAGGGCAAGATGCCTATTAAGATATTTTACCACCCCTGCGTTGCCTTCCAACCAATCAAACGGAAGCTCACTTTCTGTTATATTTATCCACCTTCAAATTAAGTGGACACCAATGGTGTGGAAAGAGAAGATATCAAATGTTTATGACACCTCTGCCTATTTGCTTTCTCTGGTATGACTGCAAAACCTACACCAACACCACATCGGACAATTAAACGGAATAAATTCTACTCACAAATCGGTGACTACTAAGGTGAGTTGTTGTTTTAATTGACTCAGATAAGATACTATATACTTTATTGGTACATTCTAGATGGAAAAGTGTCTTCTGCTTTTCCCCCAACTCCTCTGATATGACATACTGTAGATTATCTACCAATACACCAATATGTTAAATATTATTTTCTATAAAAAATGTGTACTACAAAAAAAACTGAACCATAACCTTATAGAGAAAATTCAGGGACATACTGTAGGGGGACAGAAGTGAGAAAGTTGTTCTTTGAAAAAAAGAAACAGTCGAAAACGCAAGGTCTCTAAAGGTGTTATTTTTTGGCATATCAATATGTTTTGTAAATGTGAAATTTGAAACCTAATTTCTCATCTTGTCATGATATTTTTGTGTGAATCATACTTATGTCTATATGAGTATAAATATTTGGGGTGTATGCACGCGCGCGTGAGCCTGCCTGCGTGCGTGTTCAAACTGAGTTTGATAACATAAAGCCACCTTATCCATTTCAACCAGGCCAGGGATCTCATGGACAGCAGCCCTCTAAGGAACATTGGAAGAGGCAAACATGGCAAAATCAAGAAACCACGGTACAATTTGCGTTCTGCAAAACAGTATATACCCTTTTGCTCTTCAGGATTGAGTTCTTCTTCTTATTTATATATATATATAAATAATTCAGCCATCATTTTCTAGTGAGTGATAAATTATAGTATCATATTATTTTAAATGATTCAAAATTAAACTATAATTCTATTTTGTGACATCTTTCGATATGTGTTTGTGATTGACAGTTCACCCTTGGCATGTGTGTGCATTGAATCATATACTAATGACATCTAGAGCAAGTAAAAATGACAATTTATTCAGTTTGTACTTATCAGGAGTCGCCTGTAACTATATAAAATTGTATAGAATCTTACAAAAATCTTAACCAGTTATACTTGAAATAAAGCTACATGATAATGAATTAATGAATACATTCAGCAACTCATTGAAATTAATTTATTTAATCCTAGTGGGGGACTTCTTGGAGGAGTTCAGAGAGCAGATCATTGCGCAGGTGAGATTATCTGGGCCCATAGTAGACGCTGTGATCTCACAACATCTTATCCCAGAAGAGCTGGCACACAGCGTCCGTGCAGCCCAGACCACACAAGACCAGATGAGGGCTCTGTTTGAAGCCGTAGAGAGAGAGACACCACAAACCAAACTTGCATTCCATCTGATATTGAGACGGAAAGAGCCTGAACTCATGGACAAACTAGGTAAGATTAATTCATATTTCTAATCTTCGGTCCCCTTTATTATAAAATTGTTGGAACATTCTAAGCATGCTCTTCACCATAAATGTATCCGCCATAAAGTTGTTATTAAACGAACAAACAACACTGTTTGTTTTTTTAATGAAGACGAGCAAGATTTTGTTGACGGCGGTTTTTAAATTAATTTCCTGCAATTCTAAACTTTTTATCATGAGGTGTAAAGAAAATATTGCTGTTTTAAAGAACGTTTCTGAAAATTCTGAAATGTTTATACAAATTTCATGCAATTCTACAAATTTTGCCATGGATCAGTGATCTTTTTGTTGTTGTTGCTGTTTTACAGCTAATCTCCTGCAATTCTACCCATTTTGCCATAGGGTGTAGAGAAATCTTTGCAAATTTAAACAGGGGTTGGAACCGGTTCAGGGAACAAAACCTAAAACCGGAAAATAGTAAACATTTTCGAGGAACGAAACAGAAGCGGGCATGAAAGAGATCTCTAGTGTTCCGGAACAGAAACATTATTTTAAAAGCATAGGAACTGGTTAATAATGTTCCAAGCATTTTTTTTCAGTCCCTCAAAAAACTCAATCAAAGCACCTAAACAAGCACTCATTCTGTCACTCAGAAACGTCTCCTTCCAGTTTCTGCCTACTCGTTTTCTAGGCTAGCTAAGGATACTATAGTTATCACGTTTCACGTTGGATGTATTACCTACAAAAAGGTAAGACGTGTTTTAAATTCCAGCGTTGCTGGGAACACAAACCTGTTAGCTATCTCTGGTCCAGGGCGTTGATCTAGCCTTAGCGTTGAGCCAACTCTCAGACGTTCAAAGTTCCTCCATAATATCTGCTCCTCCGTAGGTATCTAGCTAGTATATAATTATAGAATTCAGTGAAGTAATGATAGGCCTACTAATATCGTAAACACATTATAATGCACGTCAAATTATGATGCCCAGCGCTTCAAACCAAGCCTCAACCATTTCAGTTACATCTCGCGCCCTACACTTGTCTGTCCATCAAGCATGTAAAGAACTACCTTGCCCGTCCATATGGAAAGCTGCTCTATCTGCACTGATTGGTGGACTAATAATGAGCTAAATGTAAAAACAACGTCAATTTCACAAATACTGGTTCCAAGTCAGAATGAAACGATAAGGAAAATTATTTTGGTTCCAGCCCCTGGACAATTTCCTGCAATTCTACACATTTTTCCATGACTTATGCCATGTAATATTACATCTGAATTGGAGTGACAAACAAAATCAATGACCTCCCTGGAGGTCAGGGTCCTTGGTCACCTGCCCTGCGTACCTGGTCAGTATTTGGGGGGGGGGGGGGCAATACAAAATCACATTCTAAAATGCAGACTTTCTATTTGATGGGAAAGATGGGAAAACTGCACTTTCCCTCTCTTCCATCGGCATCGCTAAGAGGCGTGGTGGTCATGTCCTCCTCGAGCACAACGAACAATGGCAGCCTGTGGAAAGTTGTCAATGTAGAAATAATTTCCTGCTTGCAAAAATGTCCTACTTGCTAAAATTCTACACTCTTCACATACATACATTTCAGTTTATGTGAGAAAACAATACACACTGTTCAATACATACCATCCAAGAAGGTCATTACCCACTGATAAAATGACGTCAAATCACGTTATATCTACAGTTACTTTGATTGGACTCAACATCATACTTTCAAAATCTTAGCTAGCTGTTATCATCATGAATCCAACTAACAATCTACTGGCAAATCATTTTCAATCCTTGTCATATGAAGAGAAATTGGACATAAACATACACAACAAGACGGAAATCTCAAATTCAACAATGAGTAGTTTGGAAGGAATCAGTGGCTAACTGCATGCATTGCAATGCAATCACTAGCCTTAACGGTCTTTTTTCCAAGCTTAAATTATAAACATTCAACATTGGCCATGCTCTCAAATCTGACTTCAGTGAGTTCAAGACAACTGGGAAATCGGGGGAAAAACGCAATCCGACTGGGAAAATACATTTCCAACTCGGAATTGTAAGTCTGGAACTCGGGCCTCTTTCTAGAGCCAATACTTGTTTTTTTCCCAGTTCCCAGTTGTCTTGAAAGCATCATAAATCCAGAGAATGCCACACTTTGATGACAAAGTTTCATGACAAAATTTGTCCACGAAGGACCGTCGCGCCACCTTCCTGTTCAAGTGAGTCCAAAAATGTATTGTATGCTGCTGCTATAATGATGTAATATGCCAGAGAGATACTGTATGTATACTGTAGCTAAGAAAGTAATACTAAATGTATGTTGTGTAGTAAGCTGTTAGTAGCCCATGTGCCTCACCCTAATAATTTGGCCTATTTTCCCCTCTTAATTTCGCCTACTGTTCTGACTTGGTGGTGCACATGTAGTCTAGAACCACTTTTAGAGAAATGTAATCATCGAATATTTTAAGAGCTTTCATTGTCTTCTTTTATGCCCCCGTTATTTATCCTACGGTTCTGACTTGGTGTACAGGGAGAATACTATAAGAACGGCCCATGTTCTGAATTCTGTCACTGTATATTTCAAAAGTGCTGAACAAATACTTATATTGACTACATCCGTCCTAGCTCGCTCATTAATGTCTTAATCGATATTGCATATTGCCTCTTATCCACTTGTCGTCCCCTTATGCCATAGTTTGTACATCTCAATTGTCAGTAGAAACAACATTTGTTTAAGAAAGTCAGCCATAACAGATATGTTTTTTTAAGGCAGTAAATGAGGCTGAATGAACTGTTTCGCTGCCAGAAAAGGCTTGGCTGGTGTAGCAGTGGTAAGGTATTGGGACTCGTGTTGGGGCTCTGCGGTTGGGACAGCTTAAGGCCCTAACAGTTTGTGGGCACCGTTTGCCACCGTTATAGTAGAATTAATGTATTGTTTAGTGTTGTGTGTGTGGGGGGGGATAGTTGTTGTTGCAATTCATCTAGCTTCCACATGGGTGAGACATTCTGCATGTAGCACCTTTAAGATAGGCTGCTTTAAAGTATGGCCAGGTGTTCTTTATCTGAAAACGTGCTCACCTTTTTATAAATGCTATGCTCACTGGTTTGCTTTGAGAAAACTCTGATGTATTGCTCTTCCTCACCCACAACAGAGCAGAGACAACGAAACAGTAAGATGACACAGACAGGATTGGATCAAAGGTATGGCGATACCACAACATTAGAGGATAAGACCACACCAAAACTTGGCATACAGACAAAAAAGGAATCTCTTAAGAGACGAAGACAAGAAACAATGCAAGCAATTGAGGAGATTGAAAAACTTTGGGAGGGGTCAAGAAGGGAGAGAAATGAAACTAACTACATGAAAGCAAAGATTAAGCAACAACAAGAGGAAATAGAAAGGCTAATGGCTGAGAAACAAGAGCAAAACACAAAGATGGAGCTGATGAGGATGGAGATCCAGAATGTGAATGAAAAACTGAAACAGAACATGGAGGAAATAAATATAGAGAAAGACAGAATACGACAAATGTGGGCTGATGTCCAAACAGAGAAAGACAGTCTGGAGAGAAGACACAATGAGACCATTAACGAGAGACAGAGTTTGGAATTGATCAAGTATGAGACATTGAGAGCAAAAGAGGAGATGGAGCACTGCAAGGAAACAACAAAACTAGAGCAGGAGAAAATGGAACAGATTAAGGCTGACATTCAGGGACAGATAGAGGACATGGAAATAAGAATTGCAGAAACAAATCATGTAAAAGAAAAAATGGAAGCGATGAAGGCCGATGTACACAGGGAGCAAGGTCAGCTGGAGACAAAAAGAGATGACATTAAAAGACAAAAAGAACAGTTTGAGCAGATTAAATGTGAGATAAACAAAGTAAAAGAAGAGATGGATCGAAGATGGTATGAAACGGAGAAAGAAGAGCTTGAGCAGAGAGTTAGGATCCAGCAAGAGAAAGAGGAACTTGCCAACGTAAAAGCTGAGCTGCAGAGAGCTAAAGAGGAGGTTGATCAAAACAGGGAGAAGACGAAGCAAGAGAAGGACCTGGTCAACAAAATGAAAGCAGAGATTCTTCTAGAAAAGGATTCACTTGAGAAGGACAAACAAGAAACATTACGAAAACAAAAGGAGTTGGAGCAGATCAAGTATGCGATTCAAATGGACAAAGAGGAGATTGAGCAAAACAGAGAGGAAGCAAAGCGAGAGAATGATAAGATGGAACAGAGGGAAGCTGAACTGCAGAGACAAGTGGAAACGATTGAGAGAAACATTGAGGAGACAAAGCAAGAAAATGACAGAATGGAAAACGTAAAAGCAGAGATACAGAGAACGAAAGAAGCACTGGAGAAACAAAAAGATGACACCAGGCGAGTGAAGGAGGAAATGGAGAAAAGAAGGTATGAGACTGTCAAGGAGGAGCTGGAGCAGAGAGCTGAAATACAGAGACAGAGAGAAGAAGTGGAAATGCTCAAGTCTGAAATGCAGAAAGCCAAGGACGTTGAAAAAACAAGAGGAAACCGAGAGAAAGAGGAAGCCAAAAAGTGGAGTGAAGAAGTAAAGCGACAGAGAGATGGGATCAAACAATTGAGAGCTGAAGTTCAGAAGGAAAAAGACAACGTGGAGAGGAAAAAGCAAGAGACAATGAGAGAGAGACAAGAATTGGAGAGGATTCATTTTGAAACGCTGAGAATGAAAGAGGAGAATGAGCAAAGCAGGGAGATCACAAGAAGAGAAAAGGAGCAAATGGAGCAGATGAAAGTTAATATACAGAGACAGATAGAAGATATAGAAGAAAAAGTTACGGAGACAAAACAAGCAAAAGACAAAATGGAAGAAATGAAAGCAGAGATACAGAGACAACGTGAAGATTTGGAGAGTAGAAGGGAAAAGACAGAGAAAGAGCGAGAGCATTATGAAGAGGTTAAGTGTGAGATAATTCAATTGAAAGAGGAAATGGAAAGGAAATGGTGTGAAACAGAGAAAGACGAGGTGGAACAGAGAGCAAGAGCACAGCAAGAGATGGAAACACTTGAAAGGTTGAAGGAGGAAAAACAGAAAGTGCGAGAGGAAATAGAAAGAAACAAGGTGGAAACGCAACGAGAAAGAGAGAACCTAGAAAAAATTAAAGCCCGTGTGAAAGACGAGAAGAACATTGCAGAGAAAATATCAGAAGAGGCCAAAATAAAGAATGAGGACTTAACGGAAATGGAGCGTAACCTTCAGGAAGAAAGGGAAGAGATCGAGAGGAGCAAGCAAGTCACAAAGCAAGAGAAGGAAGAGATCGTAGAGATGAAGGCTGAACTCCAAAGACAGATGACAGAAATAGAGAACCGTGTGAAGGAGACAAACAGAGCAAAATATGAGGTGGATCAGGCAAAGCTGGTCGTACAAAAAGTGGAGTCCCAGCTGAAAAAGCGAAGAGACGAGGCTGGAAGAGTAAAAGATGAAATTGAGAAACAGAGATATGAAGCAGTGAAAGAAGAGCTTGAGCAACGAGCTGAAATCCAACGAGAAAGAGAAATGTTGGAGAAAGTAAGAAACGAGATACGGAGAGCCGAAGAAGACTCAGAAGAAACACAGCTTCAGAGCAAAAGAGGGGACTTACAAAAGAAGATGGATGAAACAAAGCAAGAGAGGGAGATGCTTGAGCAAATTAAAACAGAGGTTTTGTCAGAAAGGGCCATGTTGAAAAGACAAATCCATGAAACCGCAAGAGAAAGAGAGGACTTGGAATTGCTTCGGTGTGAGACCCTGAATAAAAAGCAGGAGCTTGAGAAAAAGAAGGATGAAGCTGTCAAGGAAAAGCTTGAACTGAGAGCTGAAATGCAGAGAGATAGAGAGGAGATAGAGAGAACCAAGAAGAAAATAGAGAGGGAGTTAAAACAAGGCAGGGATGCCACAAGTCTAGAGAGAGGCGAAGTGGAACGGATGAAGGTTGAAGTACAGAATCAGCATGAGGAAATGACTAGATCCATTGAGAGGACAAGGCAAGCCAGAGACGTGATGGAACAGATGAAGGATGAAATTCAGAGAGAAAAACAACTTTTGGAGAGAATAAGGGAAGAAACAATAAGAGAGAAAGAACCCTATGAAACGGTCAAGGATGAGTTAAACAGAGTAAAAGAAGAGATGGAAAAACTCTGGGACGAGGTACAGAGGGACGAGCAGGAAGAGAGAGCCAAACTGCATCGAGAAAATGTGGAGCTGAATAAGAGAATGGAGGAAATTAAGACAGAGATTAACCAGATAGAAACAATTAAATTTGACCTAGAGAGACAGAGAGATGAGATTGAAGCAAGGATGGAGAAGACAAAGAGAGAGATGGACAAGCTGGAACAAACGAAGGCTGAAATACAAAGACAGAAAGAGGACATTGAAAACAAGATGACAGAAACAAAGAGTGAGAAAGAGGAGATGGAAAGGATCAAATCTGAGATACAGAAGCAGAAAGAGGAAATTGAAAACAAAATGCAACAAGCAGAGACAGAAATGGATGAGCTGAAAAGTGTGAGGGAAGATATTCAGAGGCAGAGACAAGAGGTCGAGAACATGATGCAGAAGGCCAAGAGAGAGATTGGAGAGATGGAACTAGTGAAGACTGAGATGCAAAGGAAGAAAAAGGACCTTGAACAGATGATGAGAAAGACTAAGAGAAAAAAGGAAGAAATGGAAAAGATGAAGGATGAAATAGAGAGAGCGGAAGAAGAGATGGAACAAAGAAGGGAAGAGACCAAAAGGGAGAGAGATGCAATTGAACAGGCGAAGGCTGAAATAGAAAGAGCAAAAGAGGAACTGGAGATTCGTCTGGAAGAGGGCTTTAGAGATATTGATGAGAAGGAACAGATGAACGCCGAGATACAGAGATTAATCCAAGAGGTAGAGCGAACCAGAGAAATGGTACGACAAACAAAAGTGGCAATGGAAAACAGGATGGAAGAAAGCAATATGGAGATGGGTGACAAAGACAGAGTGAATGCTGTAATCCAGAGGTTGATTCTAGAGGTGGAACAAACCAGAGAGGTGTTAAGAAGGGTGAAAGAAGAAATGGAACTGAGCAAGGGGGAGTTAAAAGGGGAAAAGGACAAAATCAGACTGATGAAGACGGAGACACAAAAAAGAAAAAAAGAGCTGGAGCAAAGGATGGAGAAGATCATGCGAGAGAGGGATGAGTTAGAACTGGTGAAGTCAAAGATACAGAGACAACGGGAAGAGCTGAAACAGAAGATGGAAGATGGAAAGGCTGAGAGTGAAAAGATGGAACAGATGAAAGATGAAATTGAGAAACAGAGATATGAACAACGAACTGAAATCCAAAGAGAAAGAGAAATGTTGGAGAAAGTAAGAGACGAGATACGGAGAGCCGAAGACGATTCCGAAGAAATACAGTTTCAGAGCGAAAAAGGGGACTTACAAAAGAAGATGGATGAAACAAAGCAAGAGAGGGAGATGCTTGAGCAAATTAAAACGGAGGTTTTGTCAGAAAGGGCCATGTTGAAAAGACAAATCCATGAAACCGCAAGAGAAAGAGAGGACTTGGAATTGCTTCGGTGTGAAACCCTGAAGAAAAAGCTGGAGCTTGAGAAAAAGCAGGAGGAAGCTGTCAAGGAAGAGCTTGAACTGAGAGCTGAAATGCAGAGAGATAGAGAGGAGATAGAGAGAACCAAGAAGAAAATAGAGAGGGAGTTAAAACAAGGCAGGGATGCCACAAGTCTAGAGAGAGGCGAAGTGGAACGGATGAAGGTTGAAGTACAGAATCAGCATGAGGAAATGACTAGATCCATTGAGAGGACAAGGCAAGCCAGAGATGTGATGGAACAGATGAAGGATGAAATTCAGAGAGAAAAACAACTTTTGGAGAGAATAAGGGAAGAAACAATAAGAGAGAAAGAACCCTATGAAACGGTCAAGGATGAGCTAAGCAGAGTAAAAGAAGAGATGGAAAAACTCTGGGACGAGGTACAGAGGGACGAGCAGGAAGAGAGAGCCAAACTGCATCGAGAAAATGTGGAGCTGAATAAGAGAATGGAGGAAATTAAGACAGAGATTAACCAGATAGAAACAATTAAATTTGACCTAGAGAGACAGAGAGATGAGATTGAAGCAAGGATGGAGAAGACAAAGAGAGAGATGGACAAGCTGGAACAAACGAAGGCTGAAATACAAAGACAGAAAGAGGACATTGAAAACAAGATGACAGAAACAAAGAGTGAGAAAGAGGAGATGGAAAGGATCAAATCTGAGATACAGAAGCAGAAAGAGGAAATTGAAAACAAAATGCAACAAGCAGAGACAGAAATGGATGAGCTGAAAAGTGTGAGGGAAGATATTCAGAGGCAGAGACAAGAGGTCGAGAACATGATGCAGAAGGCCAAGAGAGAGATTGGAGAGATGGAACTAGTGAAGGCTGAGATGCAAAGGAAGAAAAAGGACCTTGAACAGATGATGAGAAAGACTAAGAGAAAAAAGGAAGAAATGGAAAAGATGAAGGATGAAATAGAGAGAGCGGAAGAAGAGATGGAACAAAGAAGGGAAGAGACCAAAAGGGAGAGAGATGCAATTGAACAGGCGAAGGCTGAAATAGAAAGAGCAAAAGAGGAACTGGAGATTCGTCTGGAAGAGGGCTTTAGAGATATTGATGAGAAGGAACAGATGAACGCTGAGATACAGAGATTAATCCAAGAGGTAGAGCGAACCAGAGAAATGCTACGACAAACAAAAGTGGCAATGGAAAACAGGATAGAAGAAAGCAATATGGAGATGGGTGACAAAGACAGAGTGAATGCTGTAATCCAGAGGTTGATTCTAGAGGTGGAACAAACCAGAGAGGTGTTAAGAAGGGTGAAAGAAGAAATGGAACTGAGCAAGGGGGAGTTAAAAGGGGAAAAGGACAAAATCAGACTGATGAAGACGGAGACACAAAAGAGAAAAAAAGAGCTGGAGCAAAGGATGGAGAAGATCATGCGAGAGAGGGATGAGTTAGAACTGGTGAAGTCAAAGATACAGAGACAACGGGAAGAGCTGAAACAGAAGATGGAAGATGGAAAGACTGAGAGTGAAAAGATGGAACAGATGAAAGATGAAATACAGAGAGCGTTTGCAGAGATAGACCTGGCAAGGGAGGAGATACAAATGGAAAAAAGGAAGATTAAAGAGGACAATGCAAGGAAAGAGAAGGTATGTACCGAATTATTGTGTTACATATTTTTTACAAGATTTATAGGGCCAACATCCCAACGATTGGTTGTCAAATTTGTTGTGGAAAAGTCTCTGATTCACACACAAAAATCTCTGATTTATGCACAAAAAATGCAGGCCTGCTAATTACACAAGTCCAACCTCAAAATAAATCAGAACAGGAATTGAAGTAAACAGAAACTTGCCATTTTTTTAGAATGCCATCAATAAAATATACTGGAAAAAAAATATGAACGCAACATGTGAAGTGTTGGACAAAAAACATATTTCTCTCAAATGTCGTTTCCCTGTTTGTGAGCATTTATCTTTTGCCAAGTTAATCCAATAAGTTGATTAAACAGCACGATCATTACATAGGTGCACCTTGTGCCGAGGACAATAAAAGGCCACTCTAAAATGTGCAGTTTTGTCACACAAAGACAATGCCACAGATGTCTCAAGATTTGAGGGAGCATGCAATTGGCATGCTCACTGCACGAGTGTCCATCAGAGTTGTTGCCAGATAATTGAATGTTAATATCTCATAAGCTGCATCCAACGTCATTTTAGAGAATTTGGCAGTACATCCAACCGGCCTCACAACCGCAGACCACGTGGAACCACGCCACCACGTGTAATCCGACTATTCACCTGCGGGTTGGTCGGACAGCCATCCGGATAGCTGATGAAATTGTGGGTTTGCACAACCAAAGAATTTCTGCCCAAATTGTCAGAAACCGCGTCAGGGAAGCTAATCTGCGTGCTCGTCATCCTCTCCAGGGTCTTGACTTGACTGCAATTTGGCGTCATAACCAACTTCAGTGTGCAAAGGCTCACCGTTGATGGACACTGGAACGCTGGAGAAGTGTGCTCTTTACGGATTAATCCCGGTTTCAACTGTACCGGGCAGATGGCAGATGGCGTTGTGTGGGTGAGCGGTTTGCTGAGGTCAATGTTGTGAACAAAGTGGTCCATGGTGGCGATGGGGTTATGGTATGGGCAGGCAAACACAATTGCATTTTATCGATGGCAATTTGAATGCACAGAGATACCGTGCCAAAATCCTGAGGCCCATTGTCATGCCATTCATCCGCCACCATCACCTCATGTTTCAGCATGATAATGCACGGCCCCATGTTGCAAGGATCTGTAAAAACAAATCCTGGAAGTTGAAAATGTCGCAGTTCTTCCATGGCCTGCATACTCACAAAATATGTCGCCCATTGAAACATGTTTGGGATGCTCTGGATCAACGTGTACGACAGCGTTTTCCAGTTTATGCTAATATCCAGAAACTTTGCACAGCCATTAAATAGGAGCGGGACAACATTCCACAGGCCACAATCAACAGCCTTATCAAGTCTATGTGAAGGAGATGTGTCGCGCTGCATGAGGCAAATCGTGGTCACACCAGATACTGCCTGGTTTTCTGATCCACACCCCTACTTTTTTTAAGGTATCTTTGACCAACAGATGCAAATCTGTATTCCCAGTCATGTGAAATCCATAGATTAGGACCTAATGAATTGATTTAAATTGACAAATTTCCTAATATGAACTGAACTGAAATTGTTGCATGTTGATTTTATATTTTTGTTCAATGTATATTTCAAAATGAATCAGAGAAGTAACTTTAAGTAACTATGTATATGGAGCTCTCCATCCTCATTACCGTTATCCACAGGGTGAATGTCAAACTGTGAAATTGATTCATTAAGACATAATGTAGTTTCTATGTAAAGTGCCCAAAAGGCAAGTTTCTATGCTCAAATCAATTTTCTGCTTTGGAAAGGATATGATGGAGTCTATGAAAGCTGAGCTTGACAGACAGAAAGAGGGAAAAAACGGAAGGAAAAAAGAAATGCCAATGATGAAGACCCCGGTCCAGAGGCCACAGGATGAAACAGAGAAAACCTACCTTGGAGATACGACAACTGAGATACCATTTGAGTCACAAGAGCTAAGAACCGCCATTGAAAAGGAAAGAAGAGACTTGGAACGCAGAGAGAAAATGATTATGAGAGAGAAGTATGACCTGGAAAAGTCAAAAGCCGAGTTTGAGAAGGAAAAGGCTGAGATGGAGAACATGATCACAAAACAACGAGAGGAGGGCAGACAAATTATTGAGGACATAGAAAAGGAAAAAGAAAATCTCGAGCAAATGGATGCAGAGATGCAAAGGAAAAGACAGGTCATCGTAAGGGAAATGCAGTATAAAACACAAAAGATGCGGGATTTAAAAAAAGCAAAAGCTAAATTTAAACAAACGCAAGTTAAATTTAGCAAAGAGAAAATTGAAATGGGAAACATCAAAAAGGCTACCGTGGCGGAAAGAAATAAACTAGCAGTAGAGCAAGCTTACATAGAGAAACGTAAGGAGGAGATGGAAGCCATCCTGGAACTGACAAAGAAGGAGAATGAAGATCTGCTGAACTTAAAAGCTCAAATAGAGGGATGGAAAGAAGACAAAGACGAACAGGGTGAACACCTGAACAGGGAAAGAAAGGAACTTGAATATCTGAAAAGTAAGATGCAAAAAGAAAAAGAGGATACGATAAGAAATAGGGACATTTCGGAAAAAGAGAAAAAGGACTTGGAGCTGATGAGATCTGAAACGCAGAAAGAAAAGGGGAAGATGGAACAAGAGAAGCTTAAGGTACAAGTTGAGAGAGAAAAGCTTGAACAAATGAAACTGGAGTTACAGAGAAAGTCCAACGACCTAGATATGATCATAGAAGACACAAAGAGGGAGAAAGTCAGTGCATCACAAATCCCTGTCCAAATACAACAACAAAAGAACCAAATTGATTGTTTTGTGGAAGAGACAAAGAGGAGTAAAATCGAAGAAGAATTGATGAGCGCTGAAATAAGAAGACAGAAAGAGGAGATAGACAGCAAACAAGACATTCTATCAAAGGAGAGAGAAGATCTGAATAAACTCAGAACAGAGGTAAACAATCAGAGAGAAGAGATTGAAAATATCACGCAAGAGCAAATTAAAGAAACATTTCTAATTAATCAGACAAAGACAGAGATGGAAAAAGAGAGATGTGAGATGGACAGAAAAAATAAAATGATAGAGCAGAATATGGATGAGATAGAGCAGAGAAAGTGTGAGATGAGAAAAGTAGAAAACATAATTATCGAACTGAGAAAAGAAGAAGAGAGTGTAACGAATGAGATGAACAGGATGAGAAAGAACACAGAGCAGAAAAGTTTTGAAATGCAGAGACGGTCTGAAGACATGAATCAGCTAATGGATGAGACAAGACGGGAGAAGGGGAAGGTTGAAGAACTGGCTATCCAAACTCAAAAACAAAGAGAAGACATGGTGGGTTTTATGGAAAAGAACAAACAAAAGCAGAACGAACTGGAACTCATGAATGACAAGATTGAAAGAGAGAAACAAGACATCGTGGAAAGTCGGGATGTGCTAACAAAGGAGAGAGAGGAGCTGGAACAAATGAGGTGTGAGATACAGCAACAGAGAGAGGAGACAGAATCTCACATGGAAGACCAAAGGAAAGAGAAAGAACATTTGGAACAAATGACGACGGACATGAAAAAGCAGTTGCTAGAGGTGGACAATGACAAGGAAATTATTGAAAGCTCAATGGGTGAACTGAGAGTGAAAGAGGCAGAAATGGTGAGAGAAAAAGACAACATGGATAACAAGATGGCTAGGCTCAAAGAGGAAGAGGATAGAATGCGGGAAGAAATAGGAAACAAGATGGACATCTTAAAGCAGGAAAGTTGTGAAATCAAAAGACTTAGAGATGAAATTGACAGTGAAAAGCACCAGCTGAATGCACAATTGCTTGAGTTGGAAAAAATGCGTGAAGAACTAGATAGAGAGAAGAAGGAAGTGAAAGACAGGAAGGATGAAACACTGAAAGAGAAAGATCAGTTGGAAGAGAGGCGAGGTAAGATAAGTAAGGAGAAAGAGGAATTGGATATCAGTCTTGAACTGATGAAAAGACAAAGGGAAGACTTGACAAGCTTGAAGGCTGAAGCAGAAGCACAGACCGAGCATATGGAAATAGACTGGAAGGAAAAGCTCATGAGGGAAAGACAACAACTTGAAGATGTAAAGGAGGAGATACAGAAGGAAAAAGAAGCCTTTGAGAGAAAGAAGGGATTGACCATGAAAGAAAGAGATGAGTTTGATCTGATGAAGTCTGAAACCCAGGGACAATTGGAGGCAATAGAACAAAACAAACAAGACATTTGTGTGGAGAAGGAAAAGCTGGATCAGATCAAAGCTGAGTTAGAAAGACGGTCTAAAGATGTGAATCAGGTCATGGATGAGACAAGACGGGAGAGGGGGAAGGTTGAAGAACTGGCTATCCAAACTCAAAAACAAAGAGAAGAAATGGTGGGTTTTATGGAAAAGAACAAACAAAAGCAGAACGAACTGGAACTCATGACTGACAAGATTGAAAGAGAGAAACAAGACATCGAAGAGAGTCGGGATGTGCTAACAAAGGAGAGAGAGGAGCTGGAACAAATGAGGAGTGAGATACAACAACAGAGAGAGGAGACAGAATCTCACATGGAAGACCAAAGGAAAGGGAAAGAACATTTGGAAAAAATGACGACGGACATGAAAAAACAGTTGCTAGAGTTGGACAATGACAAGGAAATGATAGAAAGCACAATGGGTGAACTGAGAGTGAAAGAGGCAGAAATGGTGAGAGAAAAAGACAACATGGATAACAAGATGGCTAGGCTCAAAGAGGAAGAGGATGGAATGCGGGAAGAAATAGGAAGGAAGATGGACATCTTAAAGAAGGAAAGTTGTGAAATCAAAAGACTTAGAGATGAAATTGACAGTGAAAAGGACCAGCTGAATGCAAAATTGCTTGAGTTGGAAAAAATGCGTGAAGAACTAGATAGAGAGAAGGAAGTGAAAGACAGGAAGGATGAAACACTGAAAGAGAAAGATCAGTTGGAAGAGAGGCGAGGAAAGATAAGTAAGGAGAAAGAGGAATTGGATATCAGTCTTGAACTGATGAAAAGACAACGGGAAGACTTGACAAGCTTGAAGGCTGAAGCAGAAGCACAGACCGAGCCTATGGAAAAAGACTGGAAGGAAAAGCTCACGAGGGAAAGACAACAACTTGAAGATGTAAAGGAGGAGATACAGAAGGAAAAAGAAGCCTTTGAGAGAAAGAAGGGATTGACCATGAAAGAAAGAGATGAGTTTGATCTGATGAAGTCTGAAACCCAGGGACAATTGGAGGAAATAAAACAAAACAAACAAGACATTCGTGTGGAGAAGGAAAAGCTGGATCAGATCAAAGCTGAGTTAGAAAGACGGTCTGAAGACGTAAATCAGGTCATGGACGAGACAAGACGGGAGAGGGGGAAGGTTGAAGAACTGGCTATCCAAACTCAAAAACAACGAAATGAAATGGTGGGTTTTATGGAAAAGAACAAACAAAAGCAGAACGAACTGGAACTCATGAATGACAAGATTGAAAGAGAGAAACAAGGCATTGAAGAAAGTCGGGATGTGCTAACAAAGGAGAGAGAGGAGCTGGAACAAATGAGGAGTGAGATACAGCAACAGAGAGAGGAGACAGAATCTCATATGGAAGACCAAAGGAAAGAGAAAGAACATTTGGAACAAATGACGACGGACATGAAAAAACAGTTGCTAGAGATGGACAATGACAAGGAAATGATAGAAAGCTCAATGGGTGAACTGAGAGTGAAAGAGGCAGAAATGGTGAGAGAAAAAGACAACATGGATAACAAGATGGCTAGGCTCAAAGAGGAAGAGGATGGAATGCGGGAAGAAATAGGAAGGAAGATGGACATCTTAAAGAAGGAAAGTTGTGAAATCAAAAGACTTAGAGATGAAATTGACAGTGAAAAGGACCAGCTGAATGCAAAATTGCTTGAGTTGGAAAAAATGCGTGAAGAACTAGATAGAGAGAAGAAGGAAGTGAAAGACAGGAAGGATGAAACACTGAAAGAGAAAGATCAGTTGGAAGAGAGGCGAGGTAAGATAAGTAAGGAGAAAGAGGAATTGGATATCAGTCTTGAACTGATGAAAAGACAACGGGAAGACTTGACAAGCTTGAAGGCTGAAGCAGAAGCACAGACCGAGCCTATGGAAAAAGACTGGAAGGAAAAGCTCACGAGGGAAAGACAACAACTTGAAGATGTAAAGGAGGAGATACAGAAGGAAAAAGAAGCCTTTGAGAGAAAGAAGGGATTGACCATGAAAGAAAGAGATGAGTTTGATCTGATGAAGTCTGAAACCCAGGGACAATTGGAGGAAATAGAACAAAACAAACAAGACATTCGTGTGGAGAAGGAAAAGCTGGATCAGATCAAAGCTGAGTTAGAAAGACGGTCTGAAGACGTAAATCAGGTCATGGACGAGACAAGACGGGAGAGGGGGAAGGTTGAAGAACTGGCTATCCAAACTCAAAAACAACGAAATGAAATGGTGGGTTTTATGGAAAAGAACAAACAAAAGCAGAACGAACTGGAACTCATGAATGACAAGATTGAAAGAGAGAAACAAGGCATTGAAGAAAGTCGGGATGTGCTAACAAAGGAGAGAGAGGAGCTGGAACAAATGAGGAGTGAGATACAGCAACAGAGAGAGGAGACAGAATCTCATATGGAAGACCAAAGGAAAGAGAAAGAACATTTGGAACAAATGACGACGGACATGAAAAAACAGTTGCTAGAGATGGACAATGACAAGGAAATGATAGAAAGCTCAATGGGTGAACTGAGAGTGAAAGAGGCAGAAATGGTGAGAGAAAAAGACAACATGGATAACAAGATGGCTAGGCTCAAAGAGGAAGAGGATGGAATGCGGGAAGAAATAGGAAGGAAGATGGACATCTTAAAGAAGGAAAGTTGTGAAATCAAAAGACTTAGAGATGAAATTGACAGTGAAAAGGACCAGCTGAATGCAAAATTGCTTGAGTTGGAAAAAATGCGTGAAGAACTAGATAGAGAGAAGAAGGAAGTGAAAGACAGGAAGGATGAAACACTGAAAGAGAAAGATCAGTTGGAAGAGAGGCGAGGTAAGATAAGTAAGGAGAAAGAGGAATTGGATATCAGTCTTGAACTGATGAAAAGACAACGGGAAGACTTGACAAGCTTGAAGGCTGAAGCAGAAGCACAGACCGAGCCTATGGAAAAAGACTGGAAGGAAAAGCTCACGAGGGAAAGACAACAACTTGAAGATGTAAAGGAGGAGATACAGAAGGAAAAAGAAGCCTTTGAGAGAAAGAAGGGATTGACCATGAAAGAAAGAGATGAGTTTGATCTGATGAAGTCTGAAACCCAGGGACAATTGGAGGAAATAGAACAAAACAAACAAGACATTTGTGTGGAGAAGGAAAAGCTGGATCAGATCAAAGCTGAGTTAGAAAGACGGTCTGAAGACGTAAATCAGGTCATGGACGAGACAAGACGGGAGAGGGGGAAGGTTGAAGAACTGGCTATCCAAACTCAAAAACAACGAAATGAAATGGTGGGTTTTATGGAAAAGAACAAACAAAAGCAGAACGAACTGGAACTCATGAATGACAAGATTGAAAGAGAGAAACAAGGCATTGAAGAAAGTCGGGATGTGCTAACAAAGGAGAGAGAGGAGCTGGAACAAATGAGGAGTGAGATACAGCAACAGAGAGAGGAGACAGAATCTCATATGGAAGACCAAAGGAAAGAGAAAGAACATTTGGAACAAATGACGACGGACATGAAAAAACAGTTGCTAGAGATGGACAATGACAAGGAAATGATAGAAAGCTCAATGGGTGAACTGAGAGTGAAAGAGGCAGAAATGGTGAGAGAAAAAGACAACATGGATAACAAGATGGCTAGGCTCAAAGAGGAAGAGGATGGAATGCGGGAAGAAATAGGAAGGAAGATGGACATCTTAAAGAAGGAAAGTTGTGAAATCAAAAGACTTAGAGATGAAATTGACAGTGAAAAGGACCAGCTGAATGCAAAATTGCTTGAGTTGGAAAAAATGCGTGAAGAACTAGATAGAGAGAAGGAGGAAGTGAAAGACAGGAAGGATGAAACACTGAAAGAGAAAGATCAGTTGGAAGAGAGGCGAGGTAAGATAAGTAAGGAGAAAGAGGAATTGGATATCAGTCTTGAACTGATGAAAAGACAACGGGAAGACTTGACAAGCTTGAAGGCTGAAGCAGAAGCACAGACCGAGCATATGGAAATAGACTGGAAGGAAAAGCTCATGAGGGAAAGACAACAACTTGAAGATGTAAAGGAGGAGATACAGAAGGAAAAAGAAGCCTTTGAGAGAAAGAAGGGATTGACCATGAAAGAAAGAGATGAGTTTGATCTGATGAAGTCTGAAACCCAGGGACAATTGGAGGCAATAGAACAAAACAAACAAGACATTTGTGTGGAGAAGGAAAAGCTGGATCAGATCAAAGCTGAGTTAGAAAGACGGTCTAAAGATGTGAATCAGGTCATGGATGAGACAAGACGGGAGAGGGGGAAGGTTGAAGAACTGGCTAGCCAAACTCAAAAACAAAGAGAAGAAATGGTGGGTTTTATGGAAAAGAACAAACAAAAGCAGAACGAACTGGAACTCATGAATGACAAGATTGAAAGAGAGAAACAAGGCATTGAAGAAAGTCGGGATGTGCTAACAAAGGAGAGAGAGGAGCTGGAACAAATGAGGAGTGAGATACAGCAACAGAGAGAGGAGACAGAATCTCACATGGAAGACCAAAGGAAAGAGAAAGAACATTTGGAACAAATGACGACGGACATGAAAAAGCAGTTGCTAGAGGTGGACAATGACAAGGAAATGATTGAAAGCTCAATGGGTGAACTGAGAGTGAAAGAGGCAGAAATGGTGAGAGAAAAAGACAACATGGATAACAAGATGGCTAGGCTCAAAGAGGAAGAGGATAGAATGCGGGAAGAAATAGGAAACAAGATGGACATCTTAAAGCAGGAAAGTTGTGAAATCAAAAGACTTAGAGATGAAATTGACAGTGAAAAGCACCAGCTGAATGCAAAATTGCTTGAGTTGGAAAAAATGCGTGAAGAACTAGATAGAGAGAAGAAGGAAGTGAACAACAGGAAGGATGAAGCACTGAAAGAGAAAGATCAGTTGGAAGAGAGGCGAGGTAAGATAAGTAAGGAGAAAGAGGAATTGGATATCAGTCTTGAACTGATGAAAATACAAAGGGAAGACTTGACGAGCTTGAAGGCTGAAGCAGAAGCACAGACGGAGCCTATGGAAAAAGACTGGAAGGAAAAGCTCACGAGGGAAAGACAACAACTTGAAGATGTAAAGGAGGAGATACAGAAGGAAAAAGAAGCCTTTGAGAGAAAGAAGGGATTGACCATGAAAGAAAGAGATGAGTTTGATCTGATGAAGTCTGAAACCCAGGGACAATTGGAGGCAATAGAACAAAACAAACAAGACATTCGTGTGGAGAAGGAAAAGCTGGATCAGATCAAAGCTGAGTTAGAAAGACGGTCTGAAGACATAAATCAGGTCATGGATGAGACAAGACGGGAGAGGGGGAAGGTTGAAGAACTGGCTATCCAAACTCAAAAACAAAGAGAAGAAATGGTGGGTTTTATGGAAAAGAACAAACAAAAGCAGAACGAACTGGAACTCATGAATGACAAGATTGAAAGAGAGAAACAAGGCATTGAAGAAAGTCGGGATGTGCTAACAAAGGAGAGAGAGGAGCTGGAACAAATGAGGAGTGAGATACAGCAACAGAGAGAGGAGACAGAATCTCATATGGAAGACCAAAGGAAAGAGAAAGAACATTTGGAACAAATGACGACGGACATGAAAAAACAGTTGCTAGAGATGGACAATGACAAGGAAATGATAGAAAGCACAATGGGTGAACTGAGAGTGAAAGAGGCAGAAATGGTGAGAGAAAAAGACAACATGGATAACAAGATGGCTAGGCTCAAAGAGGAAGAGGATGGAATGCGGGAAGAAATAGGAAGGAAGATGGACATCTTAAAGAAGGAAAGTTGTGAAATCAAAAGACTTAGAGATGAAATTGACAGTGAAAAGGACCAGCTGAATGCAAAATTGCTTGAGTTGGAAAAAATGCGTGAAGAACTAGATAGAGAGAAGGAAGTGAAAGACAGGAAGGATGAAACACTGAAAGAGAAAGATCAGTTGGAAGAGAGGCGAGGAAAGATAAGTAAGGAGAAAGAGGAATTGGATATCAGTCTTGAACTGATGAAAAGACAACGGGAAGACTTGACAAGCTTGAAGGCTGAAGCAGAAGCACAGACCGAGGCTATGGAAAAGACTGGAAGGAAAAGCTCACGAGGGAAAGACAACAACTTGAAGATGTAAAGGAGGAGATACAGAAGGAAAAAGAAGCCTTTGAGAGAAAGAAGGGATTGACCATGAAAGAAAGAGATGAGTTTGATCTGATGAAGTCTGAAACCCAGGGACAATTGGAGGAAATAGAACAAAACAAACAAGACATTTGTGTGGAGAAGGAAAAGCTGGATCAGATCAAAGCTGAGTTAGAAAGACGGTCTGAAGATGTGAATCAGGTCATGGATGAGACAAGACGGGAGAGGGGAAGGTTGAAGAACTGGCTATCCAAACTCAAAAACAACGAGAAGAAATGGTGGGTTTTATGGAAAAGAACAAACAAAAGCAGAACGAACTGGAACTCATGACTGACAAGATTGAAAGAGAGAAACAAGACATCGAAGAGAGTCGGGATGTGCTAACAAAGGAGAGAGAGGAGCTGGAACAAATGAGGAGTGAGATACAGCAACAGAGAGAGGAGACAGAATCTCACATGGAAGACCAAAGGAAAGAGAAAGAACATTTGGAACAAATGACGACGGACATGAAAAAACAGTTGCTAGAGATGGACAATGACAAGGAAATGATAGAAAGCTCAATGGGTGAACTGAGAGTGAAAGAGGCAGAAATGGTGAGAGAAAAAGACAACATGGATAACAAGATGGCTAGGCTCAAAGAGGAAGAGGATGGAATGCGGGAAGAAATAGGAAGGAAGATGGACATCTTAAAGAAGGAAAGTTGTGAAATCAAAAGACTTAGAGATGAAATTGACAGTGAAAAGGACCAGCTGAATGCAAAATTGCTTGAGTTGGAAAAAATGCGTGAAGAACTAGATAGAGAGAAGAAGGAAGTGAAAGACAGGAAGGATGAAACACTGAAAGAGAAAGATCAGTTGGAAGAGAGGCGAGGTAAGATAAGTAAGGAGAAAGAGGAATTGGATATCAGTCTTGAACTGATGAAAAGACAAAGGGAAGACTTGACGAGCTTGAAGGCTGAAGCAGAAGCACAGACCGAGGCTATGGAAAAAGACTGGAAGGAAAAGCTCACGAGGGAAAGACAACAACTTGAAGATGTAAAGGAGGAGATACAGAAGGAAAAAGAAGCCTTTGAGAGAAAGAAGGGATTGACCATGAAAGAAAGAGATGAGTTTGATCTGATGAAGTCTGAAACCCAGGGACAATTGGAGGAAATAGAACAAAACAAACAAGACATTCGTGTGGAGAAGGAAAAGCTGGATCAGATCAAAGCTGAGTTAGAAAGACGGTCTGAAGACGTAAATCAGGTCATGGACGAGACAAGACGGGAGAGGGGGAAGGTTGAAGAACTGGCTATCCAAACTCAAAAACAAAGAGATGAAATGGTGGGTTTTATGGAAAAGAACAAACAAAAGCAGAACGAACTGGAACTCATGAATGACAAGATTGAAAGAGAGAAACAAGGCATTGAAGAAAGTCGGGATGTGCTAACAAAGGAGAGAGAGGAGCTGGAACAAATGAGGAGTGAGATACAGCAACAGAGAGAGGAGACAGAATCTCACATGGAAGACCAAAGGAAAGAGAAAGAACATTTGGAACAAATGACGACGGACATGAAAAAACAGTTGCTAGAGATGGACAATGACAAGGAAATGATAGAAAGCTCAATGGGTGAACTGAGAGTGAAAGAGGCAGAAATGGTGAGAGAAAAAGACAACATGGATAACAAGATGGCTAGGCTCAAAGAGGAAGAGGATGGAATGCGGGAAGAAATAGGAAGGAAGATGGACATCTTAAAGAAGGAAAGTTGTGAAATCAAAAGACTTAGAGATGAAATTGACAGTGAAAAGGACCAGCTGAATGCAAAATTGCTTGAGTTGGAAAAAATGCGTGAAGAACTAGATAGAGAGAAGGAGGAAGTGAAAGACAGGAAGGATGAAACACTGAAAGAGAAAGATCAGTTGGAAGAGAGGCGAGGTAAGATAAGTAAGGAGAAAGAGGAATTGGATATCAGTCTTGAACTGATGAAAAGACAACGGGAAGACTTGACAAGCTTGAAGGCTGAAGCAGAAGCACAGACCGAGCCTATGGAAAAGACTGGAAGGAAAAGCTCACGAGGGAAAGACAACAACTTGAAGATGTAAAGGAGGAGATACAGAAGGAAAAAGAAGCCTTTGAGAGAAAGAAGGGATTGACCATGAAAGAAAGAGATGAGTTTGATCTGATGAAGTCTGAAACCCAGGGACAATTGGAGGAAATAGAACAAAACAAACAAGACATTCGTGTGGAGAAGGAAAAGCTGGATCAGATCAAAGCTGAGTTAGAAAGACGGTCTGAAGATGTAAATCAGGTCATGGACGAGACAAGACGGGAGAGGGGAAGGTTGAAGAACTGGCTATCCAAACTCAAAAACAACGAAATGAAATGGTGGGTTTTATGGAAAAGAACAAACAAAAGCAGAACGAACTGGAACTCATGAATGACAAGATTGAAAGAGAGAAACAAGGCATTGAAGAAAGTCGGGATGTGCTAACAAAGGAGAGAGAGGAGCTGGAACAAATGAGGAGTGAGATACAGCAACAGAGAGAGGAGACAGAATCTCATATGGAAGACCAAAGGAAAGAGAAAGAACATTTGGAACAAATGACGACGGACATGAAAAAACAGTTGCTAGAGATGGACAATGACAAGGAAATGATAGAAAGCTCAATGGGTGAACTGAGAGTGAAAGAGGCAGAAATGGTGAGAGAAAAAGACAACATGGATAACAAGATGGCTAGGCTCAAAGAGGAAGAGGATGGAATGCGGGAAGAAATAGGAAGGAAGATGGACATCTTAAAGAAGGAAAGTTGTGAAATCAAAAGACTTAGAGATGAAATTGACAGTGAAAAGGACCAGCTGAATGCAAAATTGCTTGAGTTGGAAAAAATGCGTGAAGAACTAGATAGAGAGAAGAAGGAAGTGAAAGACAGGAAGGATGAAACACTGAAAGAGAAAGATCAGTTGGAAGAGAGGCGAGGTAAGATAAGTAAGGAGAAAGAGGAATTGGATATCAGTCTTGAACTGATGAAAAGACAACGGGAAGACTTGACAAGCTTGAAGGCTGAAGCAGAAGCACAGACCGAGCCTATGGAAAAGACTGGAAGGAAAAGCTCACGAGGGAAAGACAACAACTTGAAGATGTAAAGGAGGAGATACAGAAGGAAAAAGAAGCCTTTGAGAGAAAGAAGGGATTGACCATGAAAGAAAGAGATGAGTTTGATCTGATGAAGTCTGAAACCCAGGGACAATTGGAGGAAATAGAACAAAACAAACAAGACATTCGTGTGGAGAAGGAAAAGCTGGATCAGATCAAAGCTGAGTTAGAAAGACGGTCTGAAGACGTAAATCAGGTCATGGACGAGACAAGACGGGAGAGGGGGAAGGTTGAAGAACTGGCTATCCAAACTCAAAAACAACGAGATGAAATGGTGGGTTTTATGGAAAAGAACAAACAAAAGCAGAACGAACTGGAACTCATGAATGACAAGATTGAAAGAGAGAAACAAGGCATTGAAGAAAGTCGGGATGTGCTAACAAAGGAGAGAGAGGAGCTGGAACAAATGAGGAGTGAGATACAGCAACAGAGAGAGGAGACAGAATCTCACATGGAAGACCAAAGGAAAGAGAAAGAACATTTGGAACAAATGACGACGGACATGAAAAAACAGTTGCTAGAGATGGACAATGACAAGGAAATGATAGAAAGCTCAATGGGTGAACTGAGAGTGAAAGAGGCAGAAATGGTGAGAGAAAAAGACAACATGGATAACAAGATGGCTAGGCTCAAAGAGGAAGAGGATGGAATGCGGGAAGAAATAGGAAGGAAGATGGACATCTTAAAGAAGGAAAGTTGTGAAATCAAAAGACTTAGAGATGAAATTGACAGTGAAAAGGACCAGCTGAATGCAAAATTGCTTGAGTTGGAAAAAATGCGTGAAGAACTAGATAGAGAGAAGGAGGAAGTGAAAGACAGGAAGGATGAAACACTGAAAGAGAAAGATCAGTTGGAAGAGAGGCGAGGTAAGATAAGTAAGGATAAAGAGGAATTGGATATCAGTCTTGAACTGATGAAAAGACAAAGGGAAGACTTGACAAGCTTGAAGGCTGAAGCAGAAGCACAGACCGAGCTATGGAAAAGACTGGAAGGAAAAGCTCACGAGGGAAAGACAACAACTTGAAGATGTAAAGGAGGAGATACAGAAGGAAAAAGAAGCCTTTGAGAGAAAGAAGGGATTGACCATGAAAGAAAGAGATGAGTTTGATCTGATGAAGTCTGAAACCCAGGGACAATTGGAGGAAATAGAACAAAACAAACAAGACATTCGTGTGGAGAAGGAAAAGCTGGATCAGATCAAAGCTGAGTTAGAAAGACGGTCTGAAGACGTAAATCAGGTCATGGACGAGACAAGACGGGAGAGGGGGAAGGTTGAAGAACTGGCTATCCAAACTCAAAAACAACGAGATGAAATGGTGGGTTTTATGGAAAAGAACAAACAAAAGCAGAACGAACTGGAACTCATGAATGACAAGATTGAAAGAGAGAAACAAGGCATTGAAGAAAGTCGGGATGTGCTAACAAAGGAGAGAGAGGAGCTGGAACAAATGAGGAGTGAGATACAGCAACAGAGAGAGGAGACAGAATCTCACATGGAAGACCAAAGGAAAGAGAAAGAACATTTGGAACAAATGACGACGGACATGAAAAAACAGTTGCTAGAGATGGACAATGACAAGGAAATGATAGAAAGCTCAATGGGTGAACTGAGAGTGAAAGAGGCAGAAATGGTGAGAGAAAAAGACAACATGGATAACAAGATGGCTAGGCTCAAAGAGGAAGAGGATGGAATGCGGGAAGAAATAGGAAGGAAGATGGACATCTTAAAGAAGGAAAGTTGTGAAATCAAAAGACTTAGAGATGAAATTGACAGTGAAAAGGACCAGCTGAATGCAAAATTGCTTGAGTTGGAAAAAATGCGTGAAGAACTAGATAGAGAGAAGGAGGAAGTGAAAGACAGGAAGGATGAAACACTGAAAGAGAAAGATCAGTTGGAAGAGAGGCGAGGTAAGATAAGTAAGGAGAAAGAGGAATTGGATATCAGTCTTGAACTGATGAAAAGACAAAGGAAGACTTGACAAGCTTGAAGGCTGAAGCAGAAGCACAGACCGAGCCTATGGAAAAAGACTGGAAGGAAAAGCTCACGAGGGAAAGACAACAACTTGAAGATGTAAAGGAGGAGATACAGAAGGAAAAAGAAGCCTTTGAGAGAAAGAAGGGATTGACCATGAAAGAAAGAGATGAGTTTGATCTGATGAAGTCTGAAACCCAGGGACAATTGGAGGAAATAGAACAAAACAAACAAGACATTAGTGTGGAGAAGGAAAAGCTGGATCAGATCAAAGCTGAGTTAGAAAGACGGTCTGAAGACGTAAATCAGGTCATGGACGAGACAAGACGGGATAGGGGGAAGGTTGAAGAACTGGCTATCCAAACTCAAAAACAAAGAGAAGAAATGGTGGGTTTTATTGAAAAGAACAAACAAAAGCAGAACGAACTGGAACTCATGAATGACAAGATTGAAAGAGAGAAACAAGGCATTGAAGAAAGTTTGGATGTGCTAACAAAGGAGAGAGAGGAGCTGGAACAAATGAGGTGAGTGAGATACAGCAACAGAGAGAGGAGACAGAATCTCACATGGAAGACCAAAGGAAAGAGAAAGAACATTTGGAACAAATGACGACGGACATGAAAAAACAGTTGCTAGAGATGGACAATGACAAGGAAATGATAGAAAGCTCAATGGGTGAACTGAGAGTGAAAGAGGCAGAAATGGTGAGAGAAAAAGACAACATGGATAACAAGATGGCTAGGCTCAAAGAGGAAGAGGATGGAATGCGGGAAGAAATAGGAAGGAAGATGGACATCTTAAAGAAGGAAAGTTGTGAAATCAAAAGACTTAGAGATGAAATTGACAGTGAAAAGGACCAGCTGAATGCAAAATTGCTTGAGTTGGAAAAAATGCGTGAAGAACTAGATAGAGAGAAGGAGGAAGTGAAAGACAGGAAGGATGAAACACTGAAAGAGAAAGATCAGTTGGAAGAGAGGCGAGGTAAGATAAGTAAGGATAAAGAGGAATTGGATATCAGTCTTGAACTGATGAAAAGACAAAGGGAAGACTTGACAAGCTTGAAGGCTGAAGCAGAAGCACAGACCGAGGCTATGGAAAAAGACTGGAAGGAAAAGCTCACGAGGGAAAGACAACAACTTGAAGATGTAAAGGAGGAGATACAGAAGGAAAAAGAAGCCTTTGAGAGAAAGAAGGGATTGACCATGAAAGAAAGAGATGAGTTTGATCTGATGAAGTCTGAAACCCAGGGACAATTGGAGGAAATAGAACAAAACAAACAAGACATTCGTGTGGAGAAGGAAAAGCTGGATCAGATCAAAGCTGAGTTAGAAAGACGGTCTGAAGACGTAAATCAGGTCATGGACGAGACAAGACGGGAGAGGGGGAAGGTTGAAGAACTGGCTATCCAAACTCAAAAACAACGAGATGAAATGGTGGGTTTTATGGAAAAGAACAAACAAAAGCAGAACGAACTGGAACTCATGAATGACAAGATTGAAAGAGAGAAACAAGGCATTGAAGAAAGTCGGGATGTGCTAACAAAGGAGAGAGAGGAGCTGGAACAAATGAGGAGTGAGATACAGCAACAGAGAGAGGAGACAGAATCTCACATGGAAGACCAAAGGAAAGAGAAAGAACATTTGGAACAAATGACGACGGACATGAAAAAACAGTTGCTAGAGATGGACAATGACAAGGAAATGATAGAAAGCTCAATGGGTGAACTGAGAGTGAAAGAGGCAGAAATGGTGAGAGAAAAAGACAACATGGATAACAAGATGGCTAGGCTCAAAGAGGAAGAGGATGGAATGCGGAAGAAATAGGAAGGAAGATGGACATCTTAAAGAAGGAAAGTTGTGAAATCAAAAGACTTAGAGATGAAATTGACAGTGAAAAGGACCAGCTGAATGCAAAATTGCTTGAGTTGGAAAAAATGCGTGAAGAACTAGATAGAGAGAAGGAGGAAGTGAAAGACAGGAAGGATGAAACACTGAAAGAGAAAGATCAGTTGGAAGAGAGGCGAGGTAAGATAAGTAAGGAGAAAGAGGAATTGGATATCAGTCTTGAACTGATGAAAAGACAAAGGGAAGACTTGACGAGCTTGAAGGCTGAAGCAGAAGCACAGACCGAGGCTATGGAAAAGACTGGAAGGAAAAGCTCACGAGGAAAGACAACAACTTGAAGATGTAAAGGAGGAGATACAGAAGGAAAAAGAAGCCTTTGAGAGAAAGAAGGGATTGACCATGAAAGAAAGAGATGAGTTTGATCTGATGAAGTCTGAAACCCAGGGACAATTGGAGGAAATAGAACAAAACAAACAAGACATTAGTGTGGAGAAGGAAAAGCTGGATCAGATCAAAGCTGAGTTAGAAAGACGGTCTGAAGACGTAAATCAGGTCATGGACGAGACAAGACGGGAGAGGGGGAAGGTTGAAGAACTGGCTATCCAAACTCAAAAACAACGAGATGAAATGGTGGGTTTTATGGAAAAGAACAAACAAAAGCAGAACGAACTGGAACTCATGAATGACAAGATTGAAAGAGAGAAACAAGGCATTGAAGAAAGTCGGGATGTGCTAACAAAGGAGAGAGAGGAGCTGGAACAAATGAGGAGTGAGATACAGCAACAGAGAGAGGAGACAGAATCTCACATGGAAGACCAAAGGAAAGAGAAAGAACATTTGGAACAAATGACGACGGACATGAAAAAACAGTTGCTAGAGATGGACAATGACAAGGAAATGATAGAAAGCTCAATGGGTGAACTGAGAGTGAAAGAGGCAGAAATGGTGAGAGAAAAAGACAACATGGATAACAAGATGGCTAGGCTCAAAGAGGAAGAGGATGGAATGCGGGAAGAAATAGGAAGGAAGATGGACATCTTAAAGAAGGAAAGTTGTGAAATCAAAAGACTTAGAGATGAAATTGACAGTGAAAAGGACCAGCTGAATGCAAAATTGCTTGAGTTGGAAAAAATGCGTGAAGAACTAGATAGAGAGAAGGAGGAAGTGAAAGACAGGAAGGATGAAACACTGAAAGAGAAAGATCAGTTGGAAGAGAGGCGAGGTAAGATAAGTAAGGATAAAGAGGAATTGGATATCAGTCTTGAACTGATGAAAAGACAAAGGGAAGACTTGACGAGCTTGAAGGCTGAAGCAGAAGCACAGACCGAGGCTATGGAAAAAGACTGGAAGGAAAAGCTCACGAGGGAAAGACAACAACTTGAAGATGTAAAGGAGGAGATACAGAAGGAAAAAGAAGCCTTTGAGAGAAAGAAGGGATTGACCATGAAAGAAAGAGATGAGTTTGATCTGATGAAGTCTGAAACCCAGGGACAATTGGAGGAAATAGAACAAAACAAACAAGACATTCGTGTGGAGAAGGAAAAGCTGGATCAGATCAAAGCTGAGTTAGAAAGACGGTCTGAAGACGTAAATCAGGTCATGGACGAGACAAGACGGGAGAGGGGGAAGGTTGAAGAACTGGCTATCCAAACTCAAAAACAACGAGATGAAATGGTGGGTTTTATGGAAAAGAACAAACAAAAGCAGAACGAACTGGAACTCATGAATGACAAGATTGAAAGAGAGAAACAAGGCATTGAAGAAAGTCGGGATGTGCTAACAAAGGAGAGAGAGGAGCTGGAACAAATGAGGAGTGAGATACAGCAACAGAGAGAGGAGACAGAATCTCACATGGAAGACCAAAGGAAAGAGAAAGAACATTTGGAACAAATGACGACGGACATGAAAAAACAGTTGCTAGAGATGGACAATGACAAGGAAATGATAGAAAGCTCAATGGGTGAACTGAGAGTGAAAGAGGCAGAAATGGTGAGAGAAAAAGACAACATGGATAACAAGATGGCTAGGCTCAAAGAGGAAGAGGATGGAATGCGGAAGAAATAGGAAGGAAGATGGACATCTTAAAGAAGGAAAGTTGTGAAATCAAAAGACTTAGAGATGAAATTGACAGTGAAAAGGACCAGCTGAATGCAAAATTGCTTGAGTTGGAAAAAATGCGTGAAGAACTAGATAGAGAGAAGGAGGAAGTGAAAGACAGGAAGGATGAAACACTGAAAGAGAAAGATCAGTTGGAAGAGAGGCGAGGTAAGATAAGTAAGGAGAAAGAGGAATTGGATATCAGTCTTGAACTGATGAAAAGACAAAGGAAGACTTGACAAGCTTGAAGGCTGAAGCAGAAGCACAGACCGAGCCTATGGAAAAAGACTGGAAGGAAAAGCTCACGAGGGAAAGACAACAACTTGAAGATGTAAAGGAGGAGATACAGAAGGAAAAAAGAAGCCTTTGAGAGAAAGAAGGGATTGACCATGAAAGAAAGAGATGAGTTTGATCTGATGAAGTCTGAAACCCAGGGACAATTGGAGGAAATAGAACAAAACAAACAAGACATTCGTGTGGAGAAGGAAAAGCTGGATCAGATCAAAGCTGAGTTAGAAAGACGGTCTGAAGACGTAAATCAGGTCATGGACGAGACAAGACGGGAGAGGGGGAAGGTTGAAGAACTGGCTATCCAAACTCAAAAACAACGAGATGAAATGGTGGGTTTTATGGAAAAGAACAAACAAAAGCAGAACGAACTGGAACTCATGACTGACAAGATTGAAAGAGAGAAACAAGACATCGAAGAGAGTCGGGATGTGCTAACAAAGGAGAGAGAGGAGCTGGAACAAATGAGGAGTGAGATACAACAACAGAGAGAGGAGACAGAATCTCACATGGAAGACCAAAGGAAAGAGAAAGAACATTTGGAAAAAATGACGACGGACATGAAAAAACAGTTGCTAGAGTTGGACAATGACAAGGAAATGATAGAAAGCTCAATGGGTGAACTGAGAGTGAAAGAGGCAGAAATGGTGAGAGAAAAAGACAACATGGATAACAAGATGGCTAGGCTCAAAGAGGAAGAGGATGGAATGCGGGAAGAAATAGGAAGGAAGATGGACATCTTAAAGAAGGAAAGTTGTGAAATCAAAAGACTTAGAGATGAAATTGACAGTGAAAAGGACCAGCTGAATGCAAAATTGCTTGAGTTGGAAAAAATGCGTGAAGAACTAGATAGAGAGAAGAAGGAAGTGAAAGACAGGAAGGATGAAACACTGAAAGAGAAAGATCAGTTGGAAGAGAGGCGAGGTAAGATAAGTAAGGAGAAAGAGGAATTGGATATCAGTCTTGAACTGATGAAAAGACAAAGGGAAGACTTGACGAGCTTGAAGGCTGAAGCAGAAGCACAGACCGAGGCTATGGAAAAAGACTGGAAGGAAAAGCTCACGAGGAAAGACAACAACTTGAAGATGTAAAGGAGGAGATACAGAAGGAAAAAGAAGCCTTTGAGAGAAAGAAGGGATTGACCATGAAAGAAAGAGATGAGTTTGATCTGATGAAGTCTGAAACCCAGGGACAATTGGAGGAAATAGAACAAAACAAACAAGACATTCGTGTGGAGAAGGAAAAGCTGGATCAGATCAAAGCTGAGTTAGAAAGACGGTCTGAAGACGTAAATCAGGTCATGGACGAGACAAGACGGGAGAGGGGGAAGGTTGAAGAACTGGCTATCCAAACTCAAAAACAACGAGATGAAATGGTGGGTTTTATGGAAAAGAACAAACAAAAGCAGAACGAACTGGAACTCATGAATGACAAGATTGAAAGAGAGAAACAAGACATTGAAGAAAGTTGGGATGTGCTAACAAAGGAGAGAGAGGAGCTGGAACAAATGAGGTGTGAGATACAGCAACAGAGAGAGGAGACAGAATCTCACATGGAAGACCAAAGGAAAGAGAAAGAACATTTGGAACAAATGACGACGGACATGAAAAAACAGTTGCTAGAGTTGGACAATGACAAGGAAATCATAGAAAGCTCAATGGGTGAACTGAGAGTGAAAGAGGCAGAAATGGTGAGAGAAAAAGACAACATGGATAACAAGATGGCTAGGCTCAAAGAGGAAGAGGATGGAATGCGGGAAGAAATAGGAAGGAAGATGGACATCTTAAAGCAGGAAAGTTGTGAAATCAAAAGACTTAGAGATGAAATTGACAGTGAAAAGGACCAGCTGAATGCAAAATTGCTTGAGTTGGAAAAAATGCGTGAAGAACTAGATAGAGAGAAGAAGGAAGTGAAAAACAGGAAGGATGAAACACTGAAAGAGAAAGATCAGTTGGAAGAGAGGCGAGGTAAGATAAGTAAGGAGAAAGAGGAATTGGATATCAGTCTTGAACTGATGAAAAGACAAAGGGAAGACTTGACGAGCTTGAAGGCTGAAGCAGAAGCACAGACCGAGGCTATGGAAAAAGACTGGAAGGAAAAGCTCACGAGGGAAAGACAACAACTTGAAGATGTAAAGGAGGAGATACAGAAGGAAAAAGAAGTCTTTGAGAGAAAGAAGGGATTGACCATGAAAGAAAGAGATGAATTTGATCTGATGAAGTCTGAAACCCAGGGACAATTGGAGGGAATAGAACAAAACAAACAAGGCATTCGTGTGGAGAAGGAAAAGCTGGATCAGATCAAAGCTGAGTTAGAAAGACGGTCTGAAGACGTAAATCAGGTCATGGACGAGACAAGACGGGAGAGGGGGAAGGTTGAAGAACTGGCTATCCAAACTCAAAAACAAAGAGAAGAAATGGTGGGTTTTATGGAAAAGAACAAACAAAAGCAGAACGAACTGGAACTCATGAATGACAAGATTGAAAGAGAGAAACAAGGCATTGAAGAAAGTCGGGATGTGCTAACAAAGGAGAGAGAGGAGCTGGAACAAATGAGGAGTGAGATACAGCAACAGAGAGAGGAGACAGAATCTCACATGGAAGACCAAAGGAAAGAGAAAGAACATTTGGAACAAATGACGACGGACATGAAAAAACAGTTGCTAGAGATGGACAATGACAAGGAAATGATAGAAAGCTCAATGGGTGAACTGAGAGTGAAAGAGGCAGAAATGGTGAGAGAAAAAGACAACATGGATAACAAGATGGCTAGGCTCAAAGAGGAAGAGGATGGAATGCGGGAAGAAATAGGAAGGAAGATGGACATCTTAAAGAAGGAAAGTTGTGAAATCAAAAGACTTAGAGATGAAATTGACAGTGAAAAGCACCAGCTGAATGCACAATTGCTTGAGTTGGAAAAAATGCGTGAAGAACTAGATAGAGAGAAGAAGGAAGTGAAAGACAGGAAGGATGAAACACTGAAAGAGAAAGATCAGTTGGAAGAGAGGCGAGGTAAGATAAGTAAGGAGAAAGAGGAATTGGATATCAGTCTTGAACTGATGAAAAGACAAAGGGAAGACTTGACGAGCTTGAAGGCTGAAGCAGAAGCACAGACCGAGCATATGGAAATAGACTGGAAGGAAAAGCTCACGAGGGAAAGACAACAACTTGAAGATGTAAAGGAGGAGATACAGAAGGAAAAAGAAGCCTTTGAGAGAAAGAAGGGATTGACCATGAAAGAAAGAGATGAGTTTGATCTGATGAAGTCTGAAACCCAGGGACAATTGGAGGAAATAGAACAAAACAAACAAGACATTCGTGTGGAGAAGGAAAAGCTGGATCAGATCAAAGCTGAGTTAGAAAGACGGTCTGAAGACGTAAATCAGGTCATGGACGAGACAAGACGGGAGAGGGGGAAGGTTGAAGAACTGGCTATCCAAACTCAAAAACAACGAGATGAAATGGTGGGTTTTATGGAAAAGAACAAACAAAAGCAGAACGAACTGGAACTCATGGATGACAAGATTGAAAGAGAGAAACAAGACATTGAAGAAAGTCGGGATGTGCTAACAAAGGAGAGAGAGGAGCTGGAACAAATGAGGTGTGAGATACAGCAACAGAGAGAGGAGACAGAATCTCACATGGAAGACCAAAGGAAAGAGAAAGAACATTTGGAACAAATGACGACGGACATGAAAAAACAGTTGTTAGAGGTGGACAATGACAAGGAAATGATAGAAAGCTCAATGGGTGAACTGAGAGTGAAAGAGGCAGAAATGGTGAGAGAAAAAGACAACATGGATGACAAGATGGCTAGGCTCAAAGAGGAAGAGGATAGAATGCGGGAAGAAATAGGAAAGAAGATGGACATCTTAAAGCAGGAAAGTTGTGAAATCAAAAGACTTAGAGATGAAATTGACAGTGAAAAGCACCAGCTGAATGCACAATTGCTTGAGTTGGAAAAAATGCGTGAAGAACTAGATAGAGAGAAGAAGGAAGTGAAAGACAGGAAGGATGAAACACTGAAAGAGAAAGATCAGTTGGAAGAGAGGCGATGTAAGATAAGTAAGGAGAAAGAGGAATTGGATATCAGTCTTGAACTGATGAAAAGACAAAGGGAAGACTTGACGAGCTTGAAGGCTGAAGCAGAAGCACAGACCGAGCATATGGAAATAGACTGGAAGGAAAAGCTCACGAGGGAAAGACAACAACTTGAAGATGTAAAGGAGGAGATACAGAAGGAAAAAGAAGCCTTTGAGAGAAAGAAGGGATTGACCATGAAAGAAAGAGATGAGTTTGATCTGATGAAGTCTGAAACCCAGGGACAATTGGAGGAAATAGAACAAAACAAACAAGACATTCGTGTGGAGAAGGAAAAGCTGGATCAGATCAAAGCTGAGTTAGAAAGACGGTCTGAAGACGTAAATCAGGTCATGGACGAGACAAGACGGGAGAGGGGGAAGGTTGAAGAACTGGCTATCCAAACTCAAAAACAACGAGATGAAATGGTGGGTTTTATGGAAAAGAACAAACAAAAGCAGAACGAACTGGAACTCATGGATGACAAGATTGAAAGAGAGAAACAAGACATTGAAGAAAGTTGGGATGTGCTAACAAAGGAGAGAGAGGAGCTGGAACAAATGAGGTGTGAGATACAGCAACAGAGAGAGGAGACAGAATCTCACATGGAAGACCAAAGGAAAGAGAAAGAACATTTGGAACAAATGACGACGGACATGAAAAAACAGTTGCTAGAGGTGGACAATGACAAGGAAATGATAGAAAGCTCAATGGGTGAACTGAGAGTGAAAGAGGCAGCAATGGTGAGAGAAAAAGACAACATGGATGACAAGATGGCTAGGCTCAAAGAGGAAGAGGATGGAATGCGGGAAGAAATAGGAAAGAAGATGGACATCTTAAAGCAGGAAAGTTGTGAAATCAAAAGACTTAGAGATGAAATTGACAGTGAAAAGCACCAGCTGAATGCACAATTGCTTGAGTTGGAAAAAATGTGTGAAGAACTAGATAGGGAGAAGAAGGAAGTGAAAGACAGGAAGGATGAAACACTGAAAGAGAAAGATCAGTTGGAAGAGAGGCGATGTAAGATAAGTAAGGAGAAAGAGGAATTGGATATCAGTCTTGAACTGATGAAAAGACAAAGGGAAGACTTGACGAGCTTGAAGGCTGAAGCAGAAGCACAGACCGAGCCTATGGAAATAGACTGGAAGGAAAAGCTCACGAGGGAAAGACAACAACTTGAAGATGTAAAGGAGGAGATACAGAAGGAAAAAGAAGCCTTTGAGAGAAAGAAGGGATTGACCATGAAAGAAAGAGATGAGTTTGATCTGATGAAGTCTGAAACCCAGGGACAATTGGAGGAAATAGAACAAAACAAACAAGACATTCGTGTGGAGAAGGAAAAGCTGGATCAGATCAAAGCTGAGTTAGAAAGACGGTCTGAAGACGTAAATCAGGTCATGGACGAGACAAGACGGGAGAGGGGGAAGGTTGAAGAACTGGCTATCCAAACTCAAAAACAACGAGATGAAATGGTGGGTTTTATGGAAAAGAACAAACAAAAGCAGAACGAACTGGAACTCATGAATGACAAGATTGAAAGAGAGAAACAAGACATTGAAGAAAGTCGGGATGTGCTAACAAAGGAGAGAGAGGAGCTGGAACAAATGAGGTGTGAGATACAGCAACAGAGAGAGGAGACAGAATCTCACATGGAAGACCAAAGGAAAGAGAAAGAACATTTGGAACAAATGACGACGGACATGAAAAAACAGTTGCTAGAGGTGGACAATGACAAGGAAATGATAGAAAGCTCAATGGGTGAACTGAGAGTGAAAGAGGCAGCAATGGTGAGAGAAAAAGACAACATGGATGACAAGATGGCTAGGCTCAAAGAGGAAGAGGATGGAATGCGGGAAGAAATAGGAAAGAAGATGGACATCTTAAAGCAGGAAAGTTGTGAAATCAAAAGACTTAGAGATGAAATTGACAGTGAAAAGCACCAGCTGAATGCACAATTGCTTGAGTTGGAAAAAAATGCGTGAAGAACTAGATAGAGAGAAGAAGGAAGTGAAAGACAGGAAGGATGAAACACTGAAAGAGAAAGATCAGTTGGAAGAGAGGCGAGGTAAGATAAGTAAGGAGAAAGAGGAACTGGATATCAGTCTTGAACTGATGAAAAGACAAAGGGAAGACTTGACGAGCTTGAAGGCTGAAGCAGAAGCACAGACCGAGCCTATGGAAATAGACTGGAAGGAAAAGCTCACGAGGGAAAGACAACAACTTGAAGATGTAAAGGAGGAGATACAGAAGGAAAAAGAAGCCTTTGAGAGAAAGAAGGGATTGACCATGAAAGAAAGAGATGAGTTTGATCTGATGAAGTCTGAAACCCAGGGACAATTGGAGGAAATAGAACAAAACAAACAAGACATTCGTGTGGAGAAGGAAAAGCTGGATCAGATCAAAGCTGAGTTAGAAAGACGGTCTGAAGACGTAAATCAGGTCATGGACGAGACAAGACGGGAGAGGGGGAAGGTTGAAGAACTGGCTATCCAAACTCAAAAACAACGAGATGAAATGGTGGGTTTTATGGAAAAGAACAAACAAAAGCAGAACGAACTGGAACTCATGAATGACAAGATTGAAAGAGAGAAACAAGACATTGAAGAAAGTCGGGATGTGCTAACAAAGGAGAGAGAGGAGCTGGAACAAATGAGGTGTGAGATACAGCAACAGAGAGAGGAGACAGAATCTCACATGGAAGACCAAAGGAAAGAGAAAGAACATTTGGAACAAATGACGACGGACATGAAAAAACAGTTGCTAGAGGTGGACAATGACAAGGAAATGATAGAAAGCTCAATGGGTGAACTGAGAGTGAAAGAGGCAGAAATGGTGAGAGAAAAAGACAACATGGATGACAAGATGGCTAGGCTCAAAGAGGAAGAGGATGGAATGCGGGAAGAAATAGGAAAGAAGATGGACATCTTAAAGCAGGAAAGTTGTGAAATCAAAAGACTTAGAGATGAAATTGACAGTGAAAAGCACCAGCTGAATGCACAATTGCTTGAGTTGGAAAAAATGCGTGAAGAACTAGATAGAGAGAAGAAGGAAGTGAAAGACAGGAAGGATGAAACACTGAAAGAGAAAGATCAGTTGGAAGAGAGGCGAGGTAAGATAAGTAAGGAGAAAGAGGAATGGATATCAGTCTTGAACTGATGAAAAGACAAAGGGAAGACTTGACGAGCTTGAAGGCTGAAGCAGAAGCACAGACCGAGCCTATGGAAATAGACTGGAAGGAAAAGCTCACGAGGGAAAGACAACAACTTGAAGATGTAAAGGAGGAGATACAGAAGGAAAAAGAAGCCTTTGAGAGAAAGAAGGGATTGACCATGAAAGAAAGAGATGAGTTTGATCTGATGAAGTCTGAAACCCAGGGACAATTGGAGGAAATAGAACAAAACAAACAAGACATTCGTGTGGAGAAGGAAAAGCTGGATCAGATCAAAGCTGAGTTAGAAAGACGGTCTGAAGACGTAAATCAGGTCATGGACGAGACAAGACGGGAGAGGGGGAAGGTTGAAGAACTGGCTATCCAAACTCAAAAACAAAGAGATGAAATGGTGGGTTTTATGGAAAAGAACAAACAAAAGCAGAACGAACTGGAACTCATGAATGACAAGATTGAAAGAGAGAAACAAGACATCGAAGAAAGTCTGGATGTGCTAACAAAGGAGAGAGAGGAGCTGGAACAAATGAGGTGTGAGATACAGCAACAGAGAGAGGAGACAGAATCTCACATGGAAGACCAAAGGAAAGAGAAAGAACATTTGGAACAAATGACAACGGACATGAAAAAACAGTTGCTAGAGGTGGACAATGACAAGGAAATGATAGAAAGCTCAATGGGTGAACTGAGAGTGAAAGAGGCAGAAATGGTGAGAGAAAAAGACAACATGGATGACAAGATGGCTAGGCTCAAAGAGGAAGAGGATGGAATGCGGGAAGAAATAGGAAAGAAGATGGACATCTTAAAGCAGGAAAGTTGTGAAATCAAAAGACTTAGAGATGAAATTGACAGTGAAAAGCACCAGCTGAATGCACAATTGCTTGAGTTGGAAAAAATGCGTGAAGAACTAGATAGAGAGAAGAAGGAAGTGAAAGACAGGAAGGATGAAACACTGAAAGAGAAAGATCAGTTGGAAGAGAGGCGAGGTAAGATAAGTAAGGAGAAAGAGGAACTGGATATCAGTCTTGAACTGATGAAAAGACAAAGGGAAGACTTGACGAGCTTGAAGGCTGAAGCAGAAGCACAGACCGAGCATATGGAAATAGACTGGAAGGAAAAGCTCACGAGGGAAAGACAACAACTTGAAGATGTAAAGGAGGAGATACAGAAGGAAAAAGAAGCCTTTGAGAGAAAGAAGGGATTGACCATGAAAGAAAGAGATGAGTTTGATCTGATGAAGTCTGAAACCCAGGGACAATTGGAGGAAATAGAACAAAACAAACAAGACATTCGTGTGGAGAAGGAAAAGCTGGATCAGATCAAAGCTGAGTTAGAAAGACGGTCTGAAGACGTAAATCAGGTCATGGACGAGACAAGACGGGAGAGGGGGAAGGTTGAAGAACTGGCTATCCAAACTCAAAAACAACGAGATGAAATGGTGGGTTTTATGGAAAAGAACAAACAAAAGCAGAACGAACTGGAACTCATGAATGACAAGATTGAAAGAGAGAAACAAGACATTGAAGAAAGTCTGGGATGTGCTAACAAAGGAGAGAGAGGAGCTGGAACAAATGAGGAGTGAGATACAGCAACAGAGAGAGGAGACAGAATCTCACATGGAAGACCAAAGGAAAGAGAAAGAACATTTGGAACAAATGACAACGGACATGAAAAAACAGTTGCTAGAGGTGGACAATGACAAGGAAATGATAGAAAGCTCAATGGGTGAACTGAGAGTGAAAGAGGCAGAAATGGTGAGAGAAAAAGACAACATGGATGACAAGATGGCTAGGCTCAAAGAGGAAGAGGATGGAATGCGGGAAGAAATAGGAAAGAAGATGGACATCTTAAAGCAGGAAAGTTGTGAAATCAAAAGACTTAGAGATGAAATTGACAGTGAAAAGCACCAGCTGAATGCACAATTGCTTGAGTTGGAAAAAATGCGTGAAGAACTAGATAGAGAGAAGAAGGAAGTGAAAGACAGGAAGGATGAAACACTGAAAGAGAAAGATCAGTTGGAAGAGAGGCGAGGTAAGATAAGTAAGGAGAAAGAGGAATTGGATATCAGTCTTGAACTGATGAAAAGACAAAGGGAAGACTTGACGAGCTTGAAGGCTGAAGCAGAAGCACAGACCGAGCCTATGGAAATAGACTGGAAGGAAAAGCTCACGAGGGAAAGACAACAACTTGAAGATGTAAAGGAGGAGATACAGAAGGAAAAAGAAGCCTTTGAGAGAAAGAAGGGATTGACCATGAAAGAAAGAGATGAATTTGATCTGATGAAGTCTGAAACCCAGGGACAATTGGAGGGAATAGAACAAAACAAACAAGACATTAGTGTGGAGAAGGAAAAGCTGGATCAGATCAAAGCTGAGTTAGAAAGACGGTCTGAAGACGTAAATCAGGTCATGGACGAGACAAGACGGGATAGGGGGAAGGTTGAAGAACTGGCTATCCAAACTCAAAAACAAAGAGAAGAAATGGTGGGTTTTATTGAAAAGAACAAACAAAAGCAGAACGAACTGGAACTCATGAATGACAAGATTGAAAGAGAGAAACAAGACATCGAAAAAAGTTTGGATGTGCTAACAAAGGAGAGAGAGGAGCTGGAACAAATGAGGTGTAAGATACAGCAACAGAGAGAGGAGACAGAATCTCACATGGAAGACCAAAGGAAAGAGAAAGAACATTTGGAACAAATGACGACGGACATGAAAAAACAGTTGCTAGAGTTGGACAATGACAAGGAAATGATAGAAAGCTCAATGGGTGAACTGAGAGTGAAAGAGGCAGAAATGGTGAGAGAAAAAGACAACATGGATAACAAGATGGCTAGGCTCAAAGAGGAAGAGGATGGAATGCGGGAAGAAATAGGAAGGAAGATGGACATCTTAAAGCAGGAAAGTTGTGAAATCAAAAGACTTAGAGATGAAATTGACAGTGAAAAGCACCAGCTGAATGCACAATTGCTTGAGTTGGAAAAAAATGCGTGAAGAACTAGATAGAGAGAAGAAGGAAGTGAAAGACAGGAAGGATGAAACACTGAAAGAGAAAGATCAGTTGGAAGAGAGGCGAGGTAAGATAAGTAAGGAGAAAGAGGAACTGGATATCAGTCTTGAACTGATGAAAAGACAAAGGGAAGACTTGACGAGCTTGAAGGCTGAAGCAGAAGCACAGACCGAGCATATGGAAATAGACTGGAAGGAAAAGCTCACGAGGGAAAGACAACAACTTGAAGATGTAAAGGAGGAGATACAGAAGGAAAAAGAAGCCTTTGAGAGAAAGAAGGGATTGACCATGAAAGAAAGAGATGAGTTTGATCTGATGAAGTCTGAAACCCAGGGACAATTGGAGGAAATAGAACAAAACAAACAAGACATTCGTGTGGAGAAGGAAAAGCTGGATCAGATCAAAGCTGAGTTAGAAAGACGGTCTGAAGACGTAAATCAGGTCATGGACGAGACAAGACGGGAGAGGGGGAAGGTTGAAGAACTGGCTATCCAAACTCAAAAACAAAGAGAAGAAATGGTGGGTTTTATGGAAAAGAACAAACAAAAGCAGAACGAACTGGAACTCATGAATGACAAGATTGAAAGAGAGAAACAAGACATCGAAGAAAGTCTGGATGTGCTAACAAAGGAGAGAGAGGAGCTGGAACAAATGAGGTGTGAGATACAGCAACAGAGAGAGGAGACAGAATCTCACATGGAAGACCAAAGGAAAGAGAAAGAACATTTGGAACAAATGACACGGACATGAAAAACAGTTGCTAGAGGTGGACAATGACAAGGAAATGATAGAAAGCTCAATGGGTGAACTGAGAGTGAAAGAGGCAGAAATGGTGAGAGAAAAAGACAACATGGATGACAAGATGGCTAGGCTCAAAGAGGAAGAGGATAGAATGCGGGAAGAAATAGGAAAGAAGATGGACATCTTAAAGCAGGAAAGTTGTGAAATCAAAAGACTTAGAGATGAAATTGACAGTGAAAAGCACCAGCTGAATGCACAATTGCTTGAGTTGGAAAAAATGCGTGAAGAACTAGATAGAGAGAAGAAGGAAGTGAAAGACAGGAAGGATGAAACACTGAAAGAGAAAGATCAGTTGGAAGAGAGGCGAGGTAAGATAAGTAAGGAGAAAGAGGAACTGGATATCAGTCTTGAACTGATGAAAAGACAAAGGGAAGACTTGACGAGCTTGAAGGCTGAAGCAGAAGCACAGACCGAGCATATGGAAATAGACTGGAAGGAAAAGCTCACGAGGGAAAGACAACAACTTGAAGATGTAAAGGAGGAGATACAGAAGGAAAAAGAAGCCTTTGAGAGAAAGAAGGGATTGACCATGAAAGAAAGAGATGAGTTTGATCTGATGAAGTCTGAAACCCAGGGACAATTGGAGGAAATAGAACAAAACAAACAAGACATTCGTGTGGAGAAGGAAAAGCTGGATCAGATCAAAGCTGAGTTAGAAAGACGGTCTGAAGACGTAAATCAGGTCATGGACGAGACAAGACGGGAGAGGGGGAAGGTTGAAGAACTGGCTATCCAAACTCAAAAACAAAGAGAAGAAATGGTGGGTTTTATGGAAAAGAACAAACAAAAGCAGAACGAACTGGAACTCATTGAATGACAAGATTGAAAGAGAGAAACAAGACATTGAAGAAAGTCTGGATGTGCTAACAAAGGAGAGAGAGGAGCTGGAACAAATGAGGTGTGAGATACAGCAACAGAGAGAGGAGACAGAATCTCACATGGAAGACCAAAGGAAAGAGAAAGAACATTTGGAACAAATGACAACGGACATGAAAAAACAGTTGCTAGAGGTGGACAATGACAAGGAAATGATAGAAAGCTCAATGGGTGAACTGAGAGTGAAAGAGGCAGAAATGGTGAGAGAAAAAGACAACATGGATGACAAGATGGCTAGGCTCAAAGAGGAAGAGGATGGAATGCGGGAAGAAATAGGAAAGAAGATGGACATCTTAAAGCAGGAAAGTTGTGAAATCAAAAGACTTAGAGATGAAATTGACAGTGAAAAGCACCAGCTGAATGCACAATTGCTTGAGTTGGAAAAAATGCGTGAAGAACTAGATAGAGAGAAGAAGGAAGTGAAAGACAGGAAGGATGAAACACTGAAAGAGAAAGATCAGTTGGAAGAGAGGCGAGGTAAGATAAGTAAGGAGAAAGAGGAATTGGATATCAGTCTTGAACTGATGAAAAGACAAAGGGAAGACTTGACGAGCTTGAAGGCTGAAGCAGAAGCACAGACCGAGCCTATGGAAATAGACTGGAAGGAAAAGCTCACGAGGGAAAGACAACAACTTGAAGATGTAAAGGAGGAGATACAGAAGGAAAAAGAAGCCTTTGAGAGAAAGAAGGGATTGACCATGAAAGAAAGAGATGAATTTGATCTGATGAAGTCTGAAACCCAGGGACAATTGGAGGGAATAGAACAAAACAAACAAGACATTCGTGTGGAGAAGGAAAAGCTGGATCAGATCAAAGCTGAGTTAGAAAGACGGTCTGAAGACGTAAATCAGGTCATGGACGAGACAAGACGGAGAGGGGGAAGGTTGAAGAACTGGCTATCCAAACTCAAAAACAAAGAGAAGAAATGGTGGGTTTTATGGAAAAGAACAAACAAAAGCAGAACGAACTGGAACTCATGAATGACAAGATTGAAAGAGAGAAACAAGACATCGAAGAAAGTCTGGATGTGCTAACAAAGGAGAGAGAGGAGCTGGAACAAATGAGGTGTGAGATACAGCAACAGAGAGAGGAGACAGAATCTCACATGGAAGACCAAAGGAAAGAGAAAGAACATTTGGAACAAATGACAACGGACATGAAAAAACAGTTGCTAGAGGTGGACAATGACAAGGAAATGATAGAAAGCTCAATGGGTGAACTGAGAGTGAAAGAGGCAGAAATGGTGAGAGAAAAAGACAACATGGATGACAAGATGGCTAGGCTCAAAGAGGAAGAGGATAGAATGCGGGAAGAAATAGGAAGGAAGATGGACATCTTAAAGCAGGAAAGTTGTGAAATCAAAAGACTTAGAGATGAAATTGACAGTGAAAAGCACCAGCTGAATGCACAATTGCTTGAGTTGGAAAAAATGCGTGAAGAACTAGATAGAGAGAAGAAGGAAGTGAAAGACAGGAAGGATGAAACACTGAAAGAGAAAGATCAGTTGGAAGAGAGGCGAGGTAAGATAAGTAAGGAGAAAGAGGAATTGGATATCAGTCTTGAACTGATGAAAAGACAAAGGGAAGACTTGACGAGCTTGAAGGCTGAAGCAGAAGCACAGACCGAGCCTATGGAAATAGACTGGAAGGAAAAGCTCACGAGGGAAAGACAACAACTTGAAGATGTAAAGGAGGAGATACAGAAGGAAAAAGAAGCCTTTGAGAGAAAGAAGGGATTGACCATGAAAGAAAGAGATGAATTTGATCTGATGAAGTCTGAAACCCAGGGACAATTGGAGGGAATAGAACAAAACAAACAAGACATTCGTGTGGAGAAGGAAAAGCTGGATCAGATCAAAGCTGAGTTAGAAAGACGGTCTGAAGACGTAAATCAGGTCATGGACGAGACAAGACGGGAGAGGGGGAAGGTTGAAGAACTGGCTATCCAAACTCAAAAACAAAGAGAAGAAATGGTGGGTTTTATGGAAAAGAACAAACAAAAGCAGAACGAACTGGAACTCATGAATGACAAGATTGAAAGAGAGAAACAAGACATCGAAGAAAGTCTGGATGTGCTAACAAAGGAGAGAGAGGAGCTGGAACAAATGAGGTGTAAGATACAGCAACAGAGAGAGGAGACAGAATCTCACATGGAAGACCAAAGGAAAGAGAAAGAACATTTGGAACAAATGACAACGGACATGAAAAAACAGTTGCTAGAGGTGGACAATGACAAGGAAATGATAGAAAGCTCAATGGGTGAACTGAGAGTGAAAGAGGCAGAAATGGTGAGAGAAAAAGACAACATGGATGACAAGATGGCTAGGCTCAAAGAGGAAGAGGATAGAATGCGGGAAGAAATAGGAAAGAAGATGGACATCTTAAAGCAGGAAAGTTGTGAAATCAAAAGACTTAGAGATGAAATTGACAGTGAAAAGCACCAGCTGAATGCACAATTGCTTGAGTTGGAAAAAATGCGTGAAGAACTAGATAGAGAGAAGAAGGAAGTGAAAGACAGGAAGGATGAAACACTGAAAGAGAAAGATCAGTTGGAAGAGAGGCGAGGTAAGATAAGTAAGGAGAAAGAGGAATTGGATATCAGTCTTGAACTGATGAAAAGACAAAGGGAAGACTTGACGAGCTTGAAGGCTGAAGCAGAAGCACAGACCGAGCATATGGAAATAGACTCGAAGGAAAAGCTCACGAGGGAAAGACAACAACTTGAAGATGTAAAGGAGGAGATACAGAAGGAAAAAGAAGCCTTTGAGAGAAAGAAGGGATTGACCATGAAAGAAAGAGATGAGTTTGATCTGATGAAGTCTGAAACCCAGGGACAATTGGAGGAAATAGAACAAAACAAACAAGACATTCGTGTGGAGAAGGAAAAGCTGGATCAGATCAAAGCTGAGTTAGAAAGACGGTCTGAAGACGTAAATCAGGTCATGGACGAGACAAGACGGGAGAGAGGGAAGGTTGAAGAACTGGCTATCCAAACTCAAAAACAACGAGATGAAATGGTGGTTTTTATGGAAAAGAACAAACAAAAGCAGAACGAACTGGAACTCATGAATGACAAGATTGAAAGAGAAAAACAAGACATTGAAGAAAGTTGGGATGTGCTAACAAAGGAGAGAGAGAAGCTGGAACAAATGAGGTGTGAGATACAGCAACAGAGAGAGGAGACAGAATCTCACATGGAAGACCAAAGGAAAGAGAAAGAACATTTGGAACAAATGACGACGGACATGAAAAAACAGTTGCTAGAGGTGGACAATGACAAGGAAATGATAGAAAGCTCAATGGGTGAACTGAGAGTGAAAGAGGCAGAAATGGTGAGAGAAAAAGACAACATGGATAACAAGATGGCTAGTCTCAAAGAGGAAGAGGATGGAATGCGGGAAGAAATAGGAAGGAAGATGGACATCTTAAAGCAGGAAAGTTGTGAAATCAAAAGACTTAGAGATGAAATTGACAGTGAAAAGGACCAGCTGAATGCAAAATTGCTTGAGTTGGAAAAAATGCGTGAAGAACTAGATAGAGAGAAGAAGGAAGTGAACAACAGGAAGGATGAAACACTGAAAGAGAAAGATCAGTTGGAAGAGAGGCGAGGTAAGATAAGTAAGGAGAAAGAGGAATTGGATATCAGTCTTGAACTGATGAAAAGACAAAGAGAAGACTTGACAAGCTTGAAGGCTGAAGCAGAAGCACAGACCGAGCCTATGGAAAAAGACTGGAAGGAAAAGCTCACGAGGGAAAGACAACAACTTGAAGATGTAAAGGAGGAGATACAGAAGGAAAAAGAAGCCTTTGAGAGAAAGAAGGGATTGACTATGAAAGAAAGAGATGAGTTTGATCTGCTGAAGTCTGACACCCAGAGACAATTGGAGGAAATAGAACAAATCCAGAAAGAAAGGGAGGAAATGAAAAGTGTTATTGAAGATATCAAGAGAGCAAAAGCTAATCAGGAAGTGGTGGAATCTGAGATTGTGACAAAGAAACGAGAAACAGATAATATCATGGAAATGATCTCAAAAGAAAAAGACAACATGGACAAAATTAAGATTGAAATGGAAAGAGAGAGGGACGAATTTGAGATCACCAAGTGCAAGATGGTGACGGAGATGGATGAGCTGGGACAGAGAAAAGCTGAGATCGAAAATGATAAATATGAAGCAGAAATGTTGATGGCTGAACTGAAAGAGGAAGAGCAAAGAATGAAGGAAGACATTTGCAAGATGAAAGACAGTCTCGAGCAGATCAAAGCTGAAATACAACCACAGAGAGAAGACATTGGAAGCAAGATGGAGGAGCTGAATGTCCAAAAGGCTGAGATGGAAAGTGCTATGACAGATATCGACAGACAAAAAAAGGACATGCAAAACCAAAGACAGCAAATTGAACAAGACAAACAAAAGATGATCAAGGAAAAGGATGATCTGGAAAGGATTAAGATGGAGATAGAAACACAATCAGCATATCTAGAAAACCTTTTGGAGAAAACAAAGAGGGAGAAAGAGGATGCTGAGATAATGACTATTCAAGTCCAGAAGGAAAGGAAGGAAATTGAAAGTGTTGTCGAGGAGAACAACAAACGGACAGAGAAACTGGAATTCATGAAAACTGAGGTGGATAAAAAGAAACGAGAAACAGAAAACATCAAGGACATGGTAACAAAGGAGAAGATTGAATTGGAACAGATCAGGATGGAGTTAGAGGCACGATCTGAACATCTAGACAACATCATGGATGAGACAACGAGGGAGAAAGAGAATGTTGGTGATATGACTGTCCAAATGCAGAAAGAAAAAGAGGACATTGAAAACTTGATAGTCAACAACAACAGACAGAGAGAGGAACTGGAATTGATGAAAGCTGAACTAGAGGACGAGAGATCAGAGACTGAAAATGTCAAGGATGTGCTATCAAAGCAAAAGAATGATCTTAAACAAATGAAGATTGAGATGGAGAGAGAGAGAGAAGAAATGGATAACACTAAGGACAATATTGCAATTGATATGAATGAGCTGGAACAGAGAAAAGTTGAGATGGAGGATCGAAAATATGAAGCAGAAAATTGGGTGGCTGAACTAAAAGAGGAAGGGCAACGAGTGAAGGAGGAAATCTGCAAGATGACGGAGAACCTGGAACAGATCCGCACAGGAATACAACCACAGAGAGAAGACATTGAAAGCAAGATGGATGAGTTGAATGTAAAGCAGGCTGAGATGAATAAGGCTACGACAGATATCGACAGACATAAAGAGGAAATGCAAAATCAAAGGGAAGGAATACAACAAGACAAACAAAAGATGCAAGATGAAAAGGATGAACTGGAACAGATCAAGATGGAGTTACAAACACGATCAGATTTCCTGGAAAACCTCATTGAGGAGACAATGGGGAAGAAGGAGAACATTGAAAGTATGGCTTTCCAGATTCAGAAGGAAAGGGAGGAAGTTGAAAGTATTGTTGAGGATATCAAGACAAGGAAAGCTGATCTGGAATTGATGAAAGCAACGGCTGAAGTAGAGAAGCAAGAAACAGAAAACATCAAGGAAATGATCTCCAGGGAAAAAGACAAACTAGAACAAATGACGATTGAGATTGAAAGAGAGAAGGAAGAAATTGATATCACCAAGGGCAAAATTGAAATGGATATGGATGAGCTGGAAAGTAGAAAGGCTGAGGTAGAGAATGGAAAACATCAATCTGAAAAACTGATTGCTGAATTGAAGGAGGAACACCAAAGAATGAGGGAGGATATCAGGAAGATGAAAGAAAACCTAGACACTGAAATACAGCTGAAGAGAGATGATATTGAAAGTAAAATGGAAGAGTTGGATGTCAAAAAGAGAGAGCTGGAAAACATGTGGCCCGATATTTACAGAGAAAAGGAGGAACTACAAAACCAGAGAAAGGAAATAGAAGAAGACAAACAAAATATACTAGATGAAAAGGGTGGGCTGGAACACATCAAGGCTGATTTACAGATGAAGAGCAAAAAGGAGAATGTTGAGGGCATGGCTGTCCAATTCCAGATGGAAAAGGAGGAAATTCAAAGTGTCATGGTAGAACCCGAGATAAGAAGACAAGTACTGGAATTTACAAAAGTGGAGGTAGAGAAGGAAGAAACAGAGAACATCAAGGACATTGTATTAAAGGATCAGAAACATCTGGAACAAATGAAGATTGAGATGGAAAGAGAAAGAGAAGAAATTGATAATACCAAGATCAAGATAGCGATCGATATGGAAAGGCTGGAAGCGACAAAGGTTGTAATAGAGAGACAACTGAAAGAAGAACAACGACAAATGAGGAAGGATATCGAGAAGATGAAGGACAACCAAGAGCAGATCAATGCTGAAATACAATTACAGCGAGAGGACATTGCAGCCCAAATGGCTGAGTTAAATGTCAAAAAAGCAGAGTTGGAAAACATTCAAGCTGATCTAGACAGACAGAAAGTAGAACATGATGACATGAGAAAATACATATTTGTGGGAAAGAATCAACTGGACGAGAGGAATGCTGCCTTGCAAAAACAACGGGAGGAGATGGATAAAATCATGGAACCAACAGCTGTGATAAAGGCTGAAGTACAAACACAGACAGAGCCCATGGAAGACAGCTTGGAGGAACAGCTCAAAGGGGACATGGAAGAAGTTGAAGGTCATGACATAGAGAAAGAGGACCTGGGACAAACCAACAGGCTGGCAATGATAGAGAGGGATGAGTTGGAATCCATGAAGTCTGAAATAGGAAAACAAAGACAGGAAATAGAGGAGAACAATCAAAAGATACAGGATGAGAAGGCTGAGATTGAAAAGATCAAGAATGATTTACAGAAACGGTCAGAGAATCTAGACAACCTCGTGGAAGAGACAAAGAGGGAAAAGGAGAATTTTAAGGACAGGGCTGCTCAAATCCAGAAGGGCCAGGAGGGAATTGAATGTGTTATTGAGGATACCAAGACAAAGAGCCCTGAACTGGAAATGTTGAAAGCTGAGATAAAGACAGAGAAACAAGAAACATTCAACCTGAAGGGCATGACATCAAAGGAGAAACGTGACTTGGAACAAATTAAGGTGAAAATGGAGAAAGAAATACAAGAACTGGAGAACACCAAGGACACGGCAGAAATGTATATTAGTCAGCTGGAACAAAGAAGGGTTCAGTTAGAAGGAGAAGAAGATGGAATGAAAAATCTGATGGCTTCACTGAAAGAGGAAGAGCAGAGTATGAAAGAGAATATTGGGAAGATGAAAGAAAATTTAGAGCAGATTAATGCTGAAATACAAGTACAGAGAGATGACATTGCAACACAAATGGAAGAGTTAAATGTCAAGAAAGAAGAGCTGGAAAACATTCAAATGGACATCGACAGACAAATAGAACAGATGGGCAAAACACAAAATGCTATGATCATGGAAAATAATGAACTGGAAGAGAAGCTTGCTGGCGTGCAAAAACAAACGGAGGAGGTGGAAGCCATCATTGAAATGACAAAGAGGGAGAGGGAGGATGTGTCGAGGATAAAGGCTGAAACAGAGGAACAGAAAGATCAAATGGAAGACAACCTGATGGAAACTCTGAAACACGACAGAGAGGAACTTGAACGCCTGAAAGAAACAGAAAGAAAGGAGGAAACTAAGGGCATTAAAGAGAAGACAGGGAGGGAGACGGAGGGGTTCGAACGGGTTAACATAGAGTCCCAGAGAGTGCTGCAAGATCTGGAGAACGTTGTGGAGGAAACCATGGAGAACGAGGGTGCAGAGGAAATGGCTATCCAAATACAAAAGCAAATGGAGGACAATGTGAGAATCATTGAGGAGATGGAGCAAGAGAAGGCGTATTTAGAGCTGATGAACGTTAAGATGCAAAGTGAGAGAGAAGAAATAGACTCTAACAAGGCCATGATTGAAAGGGAGAAGGATGACCTGCAACAAATGAAGTCTATGATTACACGGCAGAGATGCGAAATTGAACAAATTACAGCCGTCTTAAGGGACGAGAGGGACACTCTTGAGCAAATTAAGACTGATATGGAAAGACAGCGACAAGAGATGATGAACAATATGGACTTGGTGGAAAGAGAGAGAGATGAACTGGGAAAGACGAGGTCGGAGATGGATGAGTTGGAACACATGGCAGCTGAAACAGAAAGACCGAAGGAGAAGACGGACAAAAGAAAGGGTGCAGCAATGATGGAGACGCCTCCGCTGGAGGAAAGAGAAGACAGCGTTCAGAAACAAAGTGTTGAAGTTCTCTTCATCTCAGATACAACACAGACAGAAAAAATAAAGGATGAACCCGAACAAAGCGCGGTTGAGACACTTCAGACACAGGGCGAAACGATGGACTCAGTCAAGAAGGACAGAGATGATCTCGAACAAATGAGAGCAACAGATGAAAGGCTCCCAAAGAGAGATCATTTGGAGAAAATCCGTCAGGAGGCTCAGGCAGAAAAGGAGGAGATTGAGAAGATTAAGCACAGAGTTCATGAGATGAAAGAACATCTAGAGGGAAGACTAGCAGTGATTCAGAGACACGAGTTGGTACAGAGAACAAGGATACAAAGAGAGAAAGAAGAGCTAAAGAAGATGAAGGAAGAGTTGGAGAGAGACAGCCAAGCTCGGCAAACAGAGTGGGACAGAGGCAGGAGGAAACTTCAGGAGAAGGACCGGGAGCTTGAGATGCTAAAAGTGGAGATGTTCCGAGAGATCGAAAGACTGCAGGTTCATATGGAAAAAGAGATGGAGACACTGGAGACAAGTGACAAAGGTGTTCAAACCTCAGACGTGGTATTAACCATAGAAGAAGAGAGAATGTGGTTGATGGAGGACTCAACGACAGAGGAGTACAGTATGCTGGCAGAAATAAGTCAAGAAACAGAGCAAACCACAGTGGATATGACATTCGCCAGTTCATCACTGGAGCTCCAGGGTCAATCAGAGGAGCACACAGTGATAGAGGATGCTCAGATGAGCGTAGTAAGAGCAGAGGCTTCTCCATTCAGCAGGTTGCTACGGTGGCTTTGGCGCTACTGCTGTGGCTGCTGCCGCTGTTGTGACTGCTGCGGAAGGGAGTGTGAAGAAGAAGAGGAGGAGAACATAGTATAGTCCCAACTATATCAGTGGGGCTTAAAATAAATGAATTTGCTATGTAAAGGCTGTGTGGGAAAAAATCTGGTTCAGTAATATGAATTGTGAAACAAAACCATCAGTTATCATTCCTTCAGTTACATCACGTATGATCTCTATTCTACTATGCCCAAGTGAAGTGATAAGAAATCATGTTGAGATGATGATATGCAACAACCTGATTTATATGCCGTGTTGTAAGGGTTGTGCAGTATTGCAGTGCTATGTATTTACAATGATGGTGAACTAAGTTTGCACTGAATATTAGATCTAGAGAGAGCAACATGTACCTTTATTTATTTGTTATATTTATAATGAAATATGTATTTATTATATCTCTTTACAGCTTTTGTTAAAGGTGCACTGGATACTGAATGGACTCTTGTCAAAACAAATTATTTCTATTACTTTTAGTTTTCTTATTTTTATACACACGGAATTTGCAGTAAAACAAAGCGCTATTCTATCATTTTCTCAGGGACAGCTGTTGTTCTTTAAGCCAGTATTTTGTAAGTGTAAAAGCCTTGTAAATTCATTTATAAGCGTGTCATTCTAATGTATTTAATTGGGTTATTTCTGCATCTCTTTCTCTATACATCCACAATTACAACAAACATGTGCTATTATGTTCTCAGATGGGATGAATTCACAGTGCAGTAATGGATACTAGCAGTGACTGAAGAAGTACAAAATACACTTGATTATTTTGATATGAGCAATGGTTCCCTTCATGAACTTCAGTGGGGTCTGGGATTCACTCAGTCAGTCCTAATTGAAAAGCATTTACATTGCAAAGTTGGGTCAATAATCAGCAATGACAGTAACCCAGACACAGAGGGTTAGTTTGGCCTCAGCAGACCTAAACCATTGTTGTCGGAGGCAGCTGAAAGGGGACACTAACAAAGTAGTCATTACCCAGGAAATTGCTTATAACCTGTTCCTTGTCGTGAATGGCAAGGAAAGTTACTCAAAGTTGGCACAGGAACTTGGCAGTTCATACTTGCCCCACAACAGTGGTCTATGAGAGCTGAGTTTGAAGTTTTGCAAAAGCTTCATGTCAAAAGAATCAATGCACTATGGGCCGGTTTCCTGGACTTAAAAGGATACTCTATGGAGACTATCCATACTTTAGTTTTTTTAGTTCAGGAATAGGTTTAACTAAATGATTTTCTCATGAATAATTTTGACCCAAAGACTGATGGTGGAGATGCAGGAATAAAAAGCAATTCTCACTCACAATTTGACAGACACTATTAAAAGTGCGAGAATACGCCAATACAAAAAGTACGTTCCTGACATTGGATGGAACATTCATATTCCTGTGGAAAAGCACAGCTGCAATGCCTGGGAAATCGACCAATCACTCATGTACCTGGATACTATTTACCATTGTTGTCAAAGTACTGTTTGCCTGTAACCCAATAAAGACACCATTAATAAATGTGTTCTGTTTCTTTTGTCAATCCCTCATACTGGTCCCTTAGCTTATCAGTGAATTTATGCTTCGCATTATCGAATGTATTAAGCTCCCCCATGTCTGGTAAAAGGACTAACAATTGCATCGGTGGCAAGAATGCATCTGTGGAAGGCTATCTCCTAGCCTACATATTATATTTTGAGAGATTTGCAGGCAGTGGTTAACTGTATGTGCCTGGTTAACTACAATGCGGTGCTGCAAACAGATGCCATTCCCTGAGTTTCTGAACTCACCTCACTCCTCTGGGGTACAGGTCGACTTTTGTTGACACAACTCAAAGGCAAAAAGAAAAAGGACATTCGAGAAGGGGAAGGAGAAACCATTATATAGCTAAACGTCTCAAGAAACATTACGTTTACCTTTCTGATGCCGTTACAGTAGTAGATCAATTCATGCATGTCATTAGGCTACACTTAAGTGACAAGACTCCTTTCAAACAGACTCGATCATTTCAATCCCTGAAACATTGATGTTATATGGCTTGTCCTGTTCATTTAGCGTGGTAACTACCACTTAACTACCCAAAAACATACATTTCTTAGTCTGCAACATAGAAATAGAGGACTCAACTTTATATCGGTGCCATTATAGCGTCTGTGATAGCATGGGCAGCGGCCATTGAGGCTACAACCCATAGGAAGTCCCAACCAATTGGCTACTTTAAAAAGGGCAGAAGCATGGTGGAAGCCCTCAATGGCCCTTTGGGCCACTAGAGGCCTCTATCACTCTCTATGGTCTGCACTGCAGAAGTCTCTGCACAAGAGACGTACACATGCACACTTTGGATGTCCCCAATTTCTTGAACGATGCGATGCACAGTTCACAGACCAGAATAATACTACCATAACCATTCCACAAAAACACTCAACTCAAATGCACTGTTGTTATTTGCATCATTTATTCCACACATACAGGTGTCTTGGGAAAAATAAAATAACCTGAGGGACAAACAGTCGCTCAACATGTTTTAAGCCAGTCAAATTAACAGACACAAAGATGAGATGACAAAGTGACCGAACACATTGAGACAAAATGACAGATCAAAAATGAGTCACAAGCGTAAAAATTCAAACAAAGACAAAAGTACAACTCAGGAGAACATATGAGACACTTTATCCAACCTTCTCCCACATGGAATTAGGTGATAGGATTGGACGAGAAGGCAAAAAAGGGATGGAAGACAAATAAAAGAGAAAGGAACAGAGAAAATGCTAAATGTAGCCCACTTGTACAAGTGAAAAGTAACAACAGATGTGTTGGTTCAAGGAAGGTGACATGGGGAAAGATGTCATAAGAGACAAATTAGGCAGTAAGAGACATTCATTAAATAGCGGAACAATCGATACAGATTTTTCAATTCTCCAATGTCTACCCTTTTAAATGAGGTTTCAGTAACACAGAATAGGTCATCATAAAGAGAGAAAACATTGACTAAAGGAAAAGACAGAACATCTTATTTTAGCACACTAACTCTGTTAAAAGTCATACACCCAAGAGCCACAAGTTGTTCAAGATTAATGCTTTAAAAAAAAAAATCACCCTTCAATTAAAAGGAACAGCTTCTTTCTATCAAAGCCTTCCCAGTGTATAACCATTTTCAGAGTTAACTCTGACCTTTTCACACTTTACTAGTGGGTGCCAGTAAGTTGTCAAATGAGTAAATGGTTTTGTTCCGACAGTAAAAATGACCTGTCAGCGTGAGAGCCGAGACTGATTTGTGCTGGACACATGGATGGAATGGAACTTGGCTCACTGGTCAAATGCTAGATGCTGAGAGGGAACAGCTAGGAAGAGCTGCAGTCAAATGAGTCCAGTTGTGTCTACTACACTTTACATCCTGGACTGGTTCCATCTGGTGTGAGACATGACCAATCTAGGTTTAGCTTTCATTTCTAGGATTTTTTAAAGCCCTAAGCCATTTAAGGTGCATGTAATTCAACATTTTAATCTTTGTCAGTCAATACATTTTTATGAAATCCTGCCACTTCATTTTTGTTATCATTCCCATTCATGTCAAACAAAATAAATCATAAAATGTACACTTTATCCACATCCTCAATAGCCCTAAATTGCGGTAAAGAACAGAAGATGGTGGCAAAAGTAATGATCCATAGGTTTCCTTTATTTATTTTAATAATAGTGTCAGATATTTGAATCAGCACAAGTAGGGGCACCCAGGAGTAACAGGGGCATCCCATGGGTAGCTGGGGTGTGACCACAACCCCACCAGTGGCCGTGAACCCGTTGGGAACAGCATGCAGAGCAGCGTGGCACCAGAGTCACTCCAGACGGCACCAGTCACTCCAGACGGCACCAGAGTCACTCCAGACGGCACCAGACCTCGGGGCCTGAGGACCAGAACCACAGGCTGCTGAACCTGAGCCAGGCTCTCTGACACCGGGTGGCATCTAGCAACAGGGACACCTGCACACTAACTGCTTCACTGACTCACTGACACACACAGCATAGGAGGGAAACAGGAGTGGAGGTTGTGAAAGGAGGAGAGAGATTGAGAGAAAGAAAGAGGGGACAATGGCGGGTTGGATAAGAGAGAAAAGAATCCCAGGGGAATGTACTGTGCGAGTGTGTGATTCTCGCTCAAAAATGTAAGACTTGTGGGTGCACTTCAGTGTGTTAACAAATGTGCGTTTATAAATGGTGTGTCCAGTATAATGTGCGTTGGTTGGATTTTTATGAAATGTATTGTGTGTATATGATGATGATATGTGAAAGTAAGTGTTACTGTGTATGTATGGGGAGGGAGGGGGCAGTGCTCATGGCTGTTTCCAGTGGGAGAATGGCAGGTCAGAGGTGAGAAGTCAGTGTTTAAGGGTCACAGTGGGGTTGAGGTGAGGTCAGATTCGGGGCAACTGCTTCTCAATGAATTCCTTCACTGCTGCCATCTCCTGCAAAATCAAAATAAAGAGGCTTATAAGAAACCGAACACCATGAATACTTCCACACCGATACTCATAGAAAAATATTAACACATATAGAACATTGATACTCATGCATGTTACAACCAAAATCCCCTTTTACCTGAGGACAGGAGCTGTGCATGAGTCCCGGGTAGGTCCGGAAGGTGATTTTCTGAGGGTTGACGATGACCTTGAGCTTCTCGGCCGTCATGGCCCCAAACTGCACTGGGATCATGGGGTCCATCTCCCCATGACACTGCAGTATGGGCATGTCTCTGTTCCCACTGGCGCTCGCCGCCTAATGGGAACAACAGACCATTACATCCAAATAATACAAGCAAAAAGTGAAGACCAAGAACAGGTTCTAACACCAAATCTCATATTCAGTTCATTCATACCTACACAGCAAAATCATCAAGACAAACGGAGAGTACATTTTCCAGTTTGGAATCCAGCCCAGTAATAAAAGAAACAGCTCTGCGGAATGTTCAGGGGCCCCGAGAGTACCGTACAAACAAGTAAGCTGTGTAGCTGTACCTGTGGGAAACTCTTGTGAAGCGGTAACCAGCAACTGAGAGCGACCACGCCCGCCAATTGCTGCTGACAGGTGAGAGCGGTGTACAAGGACAGAGCCCCACCCTGGGAGAAATGGAACAATAGAGGGAAAGAGAGGTAGAATGGGTTGAGCGCTATAGAGATGTTCACATGGTTTACACAGTTTAAACAGCAATGTTGCCAAAAATAAATCACAGAGAATCAGGAACTCGAAAAAGAGGACTTCATTTGCACAACACCTCCATAGCGATTCACATTGACGCTTACCTGAGAGAACCCTCCAAGCAGCACACGATTGGCGGGTATCCCATTCTTTGCCTCATGGTCGATTATGGCCTTGACTGTGGAATAGAGTGAAAAACAGAAATTGAACATCTACAGTACATAGTGGGGCTGATAATGTCTAATAATGATGCATATTGTGCTTTAGCTAACATGGTTATGTGAATAGGGCTTGGTATGATACCTATATGCATCTACAATGCTATTTTATATATATATATATATGATGTATAGTACTGGTGTCACACTGAATGACTTACTGTTCTCCGCTGCCCTCTTGATGCCAGCCTCGTCCTCTGGAGAATCTGGGCTGAGACCCATCAGGTCAAACCTACAGATCCACGGTCAGTCGATTTAATACGCATCTCATACAGTGACCTCCAAAAGTATTGGCACAGTGAAATGTTTTGTTGTTTTGGCTCTGTACTCAAGCACTTTGGATTTGAAATGATTCAATGTCGATGAGGTGAAAGTGCAGACTGTCAGCTTTAAATGTGTTTTTTTTTTCATCCATATCGGATGAACCACTTAGAAATTACAGCACTTTTTGTATATTTTAGGGGACCAAAAGCTCAAATTCCCTGAGATTAAAGCTGACAGTCTGCACTTTAACCTCAATCATTGTATTATTTCAAATCCAAAATGCTGGAGTACAGAGCCAAAACAACAAAAAATATGTCACTGTCCCAATACTTTTGGAGCTCACTGTATATGTTATGTGCCCCTGGTATCCTGGTAGTGTGTGTGTGTGAATCCGTCTTTGAAGGAAATCCTTGTTCAACAAATCTCTTACCAAAAGGAAATATTTTCCCACTGAAGTGTAGGTTAGAGTCAAGCCATTGGCCAATGACATATTTTTCAGATCAGGGCAAACATATGACTCACCATGAGGGCATGGTCATCTTCATATTGAGAGTGACGGGGATTCTGGGCCTGCGGACAAACAAGTGAGTCAATTTAAGTACACATGGGTGGAGGAATACAAAGTGGTTGTATGGAAAGATCAGAGATGAGACACTACCAAATATAAGACTCAACTCTCTTATTACATCCTACTCTGGAAATTGAGACAGAGGCATTAAGCAGAGAAATAAACTTGTCAGAAAATGACAGATAATCATACAGACTTACGCGTGGGGGCAGATATACTTTACATGTGGCAGTTGGATAGCCGTCATGGCATCTGCCCAGCCATGCCTGACAACAGGAAGAAAAAGAGCAAATCAGAAAGAGAACATTGTACTCTTTACAGATTAGGCTATAAGACAAAACGATTTATACAGAGTATAAAGGCGCCCGCATACTAGGTTCGGTTTCCTCATAGCAGAACTTGGCTAGGCAAAGTGAATGTCTGTGCCTCTCATACTCCCTTAAATGACTACCGCTTTTTTTTTTTTTTTAAATAAGATATTTTTACCATTTGTCCCTCTTGAGACGCCGTAGCAACAACATAGTCAGTATACACCATGACCGTATATATGAAGGTGCACACTTGCTCAAAATAGTCTGAATTAATCTAACTGTAAAAATTATCTTGATTTTCACGTTTTTGCAGGCTACCGAACTTCGACTTGCCTGCCGAACACCAAAACGTCTCAAAATGTTGTTATAATATATGCAAAATGTTGACTGGGAAGCATGCAACAGGCTTCAGACAGAAAACTCACCCCGAGTCACCCAAACCATGAAGGAAGATCACCTGTGGTAGATTTGGGGAGATTGTAAAATGGTCAATGGTGCATTACGAACCACAAAGAACACCAATGGCTACTGCACTGTATTGCATATGAACACCATGTACAAGTGAATCAGGCCCAACAACAACAAAGGGCAAATTCCTACTCAGTTGATATTACTGCTTGCCAACGCTAAATAATATTATTTAATCAGAGGCAGCATAAGAGAAAGAAAATGAATTTGGCGAGCCAGATAGAACGTTAAAAAAAAACATTTTAAAAAATTAAAATGAATTTTAATTCTGTAAAAATCAAATATGAGCATTCACAAGTGAATTCAATAGAGTTAGTTTTGACCTTACAAGTGCTTACAGACCCAAATAACTGGTGTAATCAGTTTGTTATGCCTTCAAGCTGCAATATTTTAACATAGCACAGTTCTGATAGGGCTGGCAACCATACCAAATCATTTCCCACAGGGCACAGACGGCAGTTCAACGTTTTTATGTTATTTACATTTGGTTGAATTGGTAACGAACGTCAAATCAAATTTGATTTGTCACATACACATGGTTAGCAGATGTTAATGCGAGTGTAGCGAAATGCTTGTGCTTCTAGTTCCGACCATGCAGTATTATCGAACAAGTAATCTAACCTAACAATTTCACAACAACTACCTTATACACACACACAAGTGTAAAGGAATGAATAAGAATATGTACATAAAAATATATGAATGAGCGAAGGCCGAACGGCATAGGCAAGATGCAGTAGATGGTATAGAGTACAGTAAATACATATGAGATGAGTAGTGTATGTAAACATTATATAAAGTGGCATTGTTTAAAGTGGCTAGTGATAAATTTATGTAATAAATGTTTCATTATTAAAGTGGCTAGAGATTTGAGTCAGTATGTTGGCAGCAGGCACTTAATGTTAGTGATGGCTGTTTAACAGTCTGATGGCTTTGAGATAGAAGCTGTTTTGCAGTCTCTCGGTCCCCGTTTTGATGCATCTGTACTAGAAGTCGACCGATTAATCGGAATGGCCGAATAATTAGGGACGATTTCAAGTTTTCATAACAATCGGAAATCAGTATTTTTGGTAGCCTATTTGCCGATTTTTTAAATATACCTTTATTTAACTAGGCAAGTCAGTTATTAAGAATACATTCTTATTTTCAATGACGGCCTAGGAACGCTGGGTTAACTGCCTCGTTCAGGGGCAGAACGACACATTTTCACCTTGTCAGCTCGGGGGATCCAATCTGGCAACCTTACAGTTAACTAGTCCAACGCAATAACGACCTGCCTCGCTCTCGTTGCACTCCACAAGGAGACTGCCTGTTACGCGAATGCAGTAAGCCAAGGTAAGTTGCTAGCTAGCATTAAACTTATCTTATAAAAAACAATCATAATCACTAATTAACTACACATGGTTGATGATATTACTAGATATTATCTAGCGTGTCCTGCGTTGCATATAATCTGACTGAGCATACAAGCATACAAGTATCTGACTGAGCGGTGGTAGGCAGAAGCAGGCGCGTAAACATTCATTCAAACAGCACTTTCGTGCGTTTTGCCAGAAGCTCTTCATTGTGCGTCAAGCATTGCGCTGTTTATGACTTCAAGCCTATCAACTCCCGAGGTGAGGCTGGTGTAACCGAAGTGAAATGGCTAGCTAGTTAGCGCACGCTAATAGCGTTTCAAACATCACTCGCTCTGAGCCTTCTAGTTGCTCTGCATGGGTAACACTGCTTCGATGGAGGCTGTTGTCGTGTTGCTGGTTCGAGCCCAGGGAGGAGCGAGGAGAGGGACGGAAGCTATACTGTTACACTGGCAATTACTAAAGTGCCTATAAGAACATCTAATAGTCAAAGGTTAATGAAATACAAAATGGTATAGAGGGAAATAGTCCTATAATAACTACAACCTAAAACTTCTTACCTGGGAATATTGAAGACTCATGTTAAAAAGGACCACGAGCTTTCATATGTTCTCATGTCAACATTAGCTTTCTTACATAGCACATATTGCACTTTTACTTTCTTCGCCAAAACTTTGTTTTTGCATTATTTAAACCAAATTGAACCGGTTTCATTATTTATTGGAGACTAAATTGATTTTATTTATGTATTATATTAAGTTAAAATAAGTGTTCATTAATTATTGTTGTAATTGTCATTATTACAAATAAAAAATTAAATATACATTTTTTTTTTTATAAAAATGAAAAAAAAAAAAAAAAAAAAAAAATGTAAAAATAATAAAAAATCATTAAAAAAATGTAAAAAAAAAATGTTTAAACCGATTAATCGGAATCGGCTTTTTTTGGTCCTCCAATAAATCGGTATCGGCGTTGAAAAATCATAATCGGTCGACCTCTAATCTGCATTGACCTCGCCTTCTGGATGATAGCGAGGTCCTTGATGATCTTTTTGGCCTTCCTGTGACATCGGATGGTGTAGGTGTCCTGGAGGGTAGGTAGGTGATGCGTTGTGCAACCTTCACTACCCTCTGGAGAGCCTTACTGTTGTGGGTGGAGCAGTTGCCGTACAAGGTGGTGATACAGCCTGACAGGATGCTCTCGATTGTGCATCTGTAGAAGTTTGTGAGTGCTTTTGGTGACAAGCCGAATTTCTTCAGCCTCCTGAGATTGAAGAGGTGTTGTCTGCAAACTTGATGATTGAGTTGGAGGCGTGCATGGCCACACAGTCATATGGGTGAACAGGGAGTACAGGAGAGGGCTGAGAACGCACCCTTGTGGGGCCCCAGTGTTGAGGATCAGCGGGGTGGAGATGTTACCTACCCTCACCACCTGGGGGCGGCCCGTCAGGAAGTCCAGGACCCAGTTGCACAGGACAGTGTCAAGACCTAGGGTCTCGAGCTTAATGACGAGTTTGGAGGGTACTATGGTGTTAAATGCTGAGCTGTAGTCGATGAACAGCATTCTTACATAGGTATTCCTCTTGTCCAGATAGGTTAGGGCAGTGTGATTGCGTCATCTGTGGACCTATTGGGGCGGTAAGCAATTTGGAGTGGGTCTAGGGTGTCAGGTAGGGTGGAGGTGATATGGTCCTTGACTAGTCTCTCAAAACACTTCATGATGACGGAAGTGAGTGCTACGGGGCGATTGTCATTTAGCTCACTTACCTTCGCTTTCTTGGGAACAGGCCCTCTTGAAGCATGTGGGAACAGCAGACTGGGATAAGGATTGATTGAATATGTCTGTAAACACACCAGCCAGCTGGTCTGCGCATGCTCTGTGGATGCGGCTAGGGATGCTGTCTGGGCCAGCAGCCTTGCGAGGGTTAACACGTTTAAATGTTTTACTCACGTTGGCTGCAGTGAAGGAGAGCCCGCAGGTTTTGGGCCGTGTCAGTGGCACTGTGTTGTCCTCAAAGCGAGCAAAGAAGTTTAGTTTGTCTGGGAGCAACACATCGTGGTCCGCAACAGGGCTGGTTTTCCTTTTGTAGTCCGTGATTGACTGTAGACCCTGCCACATACCTCTCGTGTCTGAGGCGTTGAATTGCGACTCTACTTTGTCTCTGTACTGACGCTTAGCTTGTTTGATTGCCTTGCGGAGGAAATAGCTACACTGTTTGTATTCGGTCACCTTGCCCTGATTAAAAGCAGTGGTTGACGCTTTCAGTTTTGCGCGAATGCTGCCATCAATCCACGGTTTCTGGTTGGGGAATGTTTTAATAGATGCTGTGGGTACAACATCACTGATGCACTTGCTAATAAACTCGCTCACCGAATCAGCGTATTCATCAATGTTATTGTCCGACGCTATACGGAACATATCCCAGTGCACGTGATCGAAGCAATCTTGAAGCGTGGAATCCGATTGGTTGGACCAGCGTTGAACAGACCTGAGCACGGACGCTTCCTGTTTTAGTTTCGGTCTATAAGCTGGGAGCAACAAAATGGAGTTGTGGTCAGATATTCCGAAACGAGGGCGGAAGAGGGCTTAGAATAACAATGATCCAGGGTTTTGCCAGCCTGGGTCGCGCATTCGATATTATTTTCCAATTCAAAGAACCCAATATTTTACCTACAGCAGGTTTTTAAAGAACTAAAGACTTGTATAAAATTTTTGCCATGGAAAAAAAATACTGCAATACTAGTATCGTCCCAACCCTAGTTTACAGTGCCTCTGAAACTACAAATTAGGTTTAGCAAGGCAACTCTTCCACTTCCTTTGATACTTTGCAACAAGTGGGCAAATTTGCTGATGGATGCCATAAGTTACAGTATGGTGTTGGTGTGGTCTCTCACCGCAGCGGTCTCCTTCTCTGTCCCAGACACCGTCACAGCCTCGGCAAGCAGCGGCAGAGACATGTTGTTGCCACACATACACTGTAAGGGGTGCTAGAGAGAGGACAGGGGGGGAAAGGGCATATCAGTGACGTTGGCTGGTTAGCAACGCAGCTATTCAGCATAGGGACAGACATGATGACAAAAGAACTGAACATCCCACAGATTATGGCTGCTTTGAACCAAAGAGACAGGCTGAATACTGAGAAGAATCTCTTCAGTCAGCAAGTTTTGAAACTCAACTAAATGTACTCCTCCTAACTGTATTTATGTAATTAACCAAGATGCCAATAGGCTAGGACTGATGCCACTGCCTATCCACTGATAAGGGATATCGGCTAGCTAGAGCATATTGTTTTCAAAGTCAACTTTTAATACCCTCAAAGTCAGGTTGAGTGACATATGACAACAAAAAGATGAGGTGAGCAAGAGAGAAAGAAACAATGGGAGGAGAAAATAAACGGAAAAGTAAGGAGGTTTAATCTTCAGGGAGATCATACACAGAGTTAGTTACAATTCCACCCACCTAATGACCGGCAGTTAGTGAAAGCAAAGGGAGAGACAGAAAAGAGCCAAATCAGGGGAATGATAATGACAGGCTCAATAGGGAGAAAGAACAGGGCCGTGCATCACACATCACAATAACTTTCTAAACTGCAGTGACACGCATGCTCATTGTGCCTTTGCCTCATTTCCTTGCGACCGTGTCAGCTATTGCACGCTTTAATAGACCAAACTATACGATTCCCCCAGGCAGGTAGGCCTACAGCACTTGGTCCATTGCTATCCAGGATCCTCGGGACATCCATACCAAATTGAAGTTGACATTTAAAATGGTTAAGGTTAGGTATAAGTTATGGTTACGGTAGGGACGTACCAAGGACCCCAGATTGCATTAACCAGAGATGTGCTCTCTGATAGGCCTGTTCTGAAGCAATTGGATAGTAGCATCTAGCATCAATGACACAGAGGAGGCTTTGTTCCAGCATGCCAATGTAGTCTTTGACTTTATACCACCACTTAATGTTAGGCAGACTATAATTGTGTTTGCAAGTCAAACATTCCCAGTCCCTTCAGAGATAACAGAAAGACCACAAATAGCTAATCGGGTGGAAATACACTGATTTCAGTCACTCCTCTCTCTCCCTCTGCGCAAGGCTTCTGCTTGTGATACAAACAATGCCGTCCATGCACGGCTACAACATCACGAGTTCCCATCTGACTTGCATTAAACTGTCTAGGACAAACTAAACGTTGACTGGTTCAGTGGTTGGCGTAAGAAAATGTCCCGCCTTGGCTCTTTATTCACTTGCATTTACAGCAGCTAATGGCTCGATTTCCTCAGTAGTCAAGAGCAATAATTACTGGGATAAAGGCCCTGTAAGGTAAACCCGGTGCATAAATTCTATCCACCTGGCAAGCATCAAGTCATATGCGGCAGTCAGTATAGCAGTCCTTCACCAGCAACACCTGGGTGTATTCATTCCGACGATTATGTTGCAAAACGGTTCTTAAACGGAACAGGGAGGGACCTACCTGAATTGTTCCAATAGAAAATCTAGCTGTAGTTGCAAAACGGAACTGTTTGGACTAATGATTTACACCCCCTAATTTTAAAAGCCAGCTTGGTTATGCAGGCTAACTAGTTGGTGTGGCTACTTGCAACATAAGTCAGTTATCTTTTTACATGACTTTATTTCGATAATTTGAAGTAGACATGTGTGGCTGGCTATACATAGACAACCTGCGATTCAGGTTACGGATATTTTGTTCATTCGCTAGCTAAAGGAAAGGAAGGGGTGGGGATGAAGAAACAATGGGGCTGAGAAGCAGCTTAGCTCACTAACCCAGTCGTTGAGCGACCCGGTGGGAGAATTCGGGAGAGGATTAGTGCAAAGCCACTAGCTAGATTGTTTCAAACACGGAAAAGCTAGTTAGTTACAGTCCGTTTAGCGGGCTATAAATCCTCACAATGCCTAGTTTAGAAAGCTAACCACACAGCAGCAATCTGTAACGTCTCAGTACACTGCCTTCCGCTGCCATTCGAGCTTGGTTCGAATGACATGTGGCCTAAATTCGACCAGGTATTTGAATACATCGTTTTCCCATGCCCTTGAACCCCAGTGGTAACCGAAGGCCCATGTGGGTTCGGTACGGACGGGGTAAATGATTATTGTAAAACCGCGGCCCGCTAATATAAATTCATACACTCACCAATTGCTGTCCAAGAATATCAACAGAACTTCCGCTACTGGTGTCGAGGGGCGGGGATTCTTCGACGTGACGTCATGATGACGTACAAACCCTTTCTCGAGTTCGCGCTTACCGTACACCCCTCCAATTGATAGGCAATATATTCTAGTCCAATTTACACTAAACAAATAAATTATACCAAATGCAAAGAGCATATTTTTACACAAATAACAATACTGCCTTTTATTAATCCAAAATCAACATTTCAAATAAATTCTATACAAATTAAAAAATATATTATGTAACGCATCTTTATTGTTCAAATAATTACATTACACACAACAGCCGAGGACATTTTCTATTTCTCAGCCTACGCATATAGCAAATTCCCAACTCCAATATGTCGCACCAAGCCATCACATTCAGCCACTGGCGGTCATAGACCGCAATGTGACACCACATTAATAATGCAATGAAATCATGAGTTAAATAGCTTTTGTGTTTGGTGGGTGTCAAAGAAAGCTGTGTGGTATAGTAAGCAACTCACCCCTAAAGTAAGTGTGTGTATATGAGTCTAATCAAATGAAAACCTTATGCTGATCTACTTTGGTTGTGTCAAAATGTCTACATAGTCACATTATTACCATGCCATTCAGAGCTTGGCTGAAATAATGTGAGTGAGCTCCCACTGCAGGGGATTTGAGTCATACCAATTTTGCTGAGACAAGTTGTCATATTACAACAAACCACTAGGTGGCAGACAGCGACCAGATATAGTTTTAGATAAAAGCACCGTGATGCTTTATCACAGGGTTACCAGCAACTGACATTAAATGTATTAATTTACCAAACGAAAACGTACTTCTTTCAGGCTCCACTCGGTGGTACAATAAGTGTAACTGAGAAAATCCAGATTAGACACTTATGTTTAGTATTAGGCATACCTGACCTCCAATGAGAAAGTTCACCCACCAGGCCTAAGTACACACTTCCTTTTGACCCATCTCTGTCAATGCAACTATCCCGCCCCTCCTTTCTCTCAGGAGATGACATTTGTTTGTGGGATGATGCTGTCGACTTTATGGTCTGCGGGGTTAGCCGACACGTCGTAGTTGCAGATGGTCAGTTCATGCCTATGAGCCTGGGAGGAAGAAAACAGATGAGACAAAGGTGAGGTGTGTTGCCATTTTAAAAAAAATGGACAACATATAAGTCAGAGTAAAGCCTGATACATAAGTGAAACAATTCTGGAAATCCTTAGAGCAATAAGAAAAATAAACTCAGCCGAGGCATACACTGTCTGAGCTGTATAAGATCATTTACTGAACGTTGGTCTCATGTTTGTTCTCACCTGGGAGTACTCCCCTCTCAGCCCAATGTAGTAGACCCGTGTGGACTCTGTCCCAAAGTTACGTGATATGTGAACTGACAAGTGATTAACGTTGGAAAAAACGGGCAATTCTGGAAAGAATGTCAATTTAGGATAGATTCGTTTGGTGTGTTTTAGGTTTGGTGGGTACTTAGGCATAATGGTTTTGTTATTTTGTCTCCGAAATAGTCTATGGGTGAGCAATGACCATAAACCCCATGGTTTTCTTGGAAAACAATAATACTTTAAGTGTGTTTGCGCACCTCTGTTGCTCTTACTTAGTTAGGTATTCCAGCTGAGCCAGTGGATCTCTATTGAGACGGAAGACTTACTCAGGTTCTCTGCATGTGTCAAAGGACATGTGGGGTATGTTCTTGTATCTACAGGGACAATGCAACAACAACACACAGTTATCAAAACCACACACGCTGACAATAAATCAAATGCAGTTCCATGCCGATGTAGCAGAAGCGATCTAATTTGTCCCTAGCCGTCTTGATCTCACGGTGTGACGAATGAGTCAAATGTCACTCACGGAGCAATAAGCTAACTACAATACTTGCTCTTTCAGTTTGCACAGCGGTCTCAGAGCTGGGGGTGTATTCACTATGAACCAAACGAAAGCAAACAGAAGCAAACATAATTAAACGGGGAGGGACCTACCGGAATATGTCCAATAGAAACTTGTTGTAAAACATTTCCCGTTGTAACCCCTTTTGCACAAATTAATACACACCTGTTGACTTGTTGTGAGTAATAAACCATCAAATCTCAAAGAGTTGATACATGCTACACTGGCTCAAGGTGAAACAGTACTCACTCACAGTCTCATTTCAGCAGGATGCGATTCACCGGCGATGACGATCCCTTTCAGCTTGACCCTTCCGGTGAACCTGAGAAAAATATGATTTGTGAAAGATAACGCATAAACATAATATGATGAAACAAGTTTAAAGTTAAAATGACAGAATAAGAAAGGGTGAAAAAGGGGTTGAAGGGGGGTTCTTACGGGATGTTGAACAGGAGCTCTTCATCAGCATCACTCTCAACAAACTGCCGAAGATAGAGACCGTTTCAAGATAATTCATTCAAGATAATTTCAACTGCTCTTAAATGCAATTAAAACTAAATGCATGCTATTCAACCAATCATTGCCCGCACCTGCCCGCCCATCCAGCATCACTACTCTGGACGGCTCTGACTTAGAATACATGGATAACTACAAATACCTAGTCTGGCTAGACTGTAAACTCTCCTTCCAGACTCACATTAAGCATCTTCAATCAAAAATGAAATCTAGAATCAGCTTCCTATTTTGCAACAAAGCTTCCTTCACTCATGCTGCCAAACATACCCTCGTAAAACTGACCATCCTACCGATCCTTGACTTCGGCGATGTCATCTATAAAATAGCCTCCAACACTCTACTCAGCAAACTGGATGTAGTCTATCACAGTGCCATCCGTTTTGTCACCAAAGCCCCATATACTACCCACCACTGCGACCTGTACGCTCTCGTTGGCTGGCCCTCGCTTCATACTCGTCGCCAAACCCACTGGCTACAGGTTATCTACAAGTCTCTGCTAGGTAAAGCCCCGCCCTATCTCAGCTCGCTGGTCACCATAGCAGCACCCACCCGTAGCACGCGCTACAGCAGGAATATCTCACTGGTCACCCCCAAAGCCAATTCCTCCTTTGGTCGCCTTTCCTTCAACTTCTCTGCTGCCACTGACTGGAACGAACTGCAAAAATCACTAAAGCTGGAGATTCCCATCTCCCTCACTAGCTTTAAGAACCAGCTGTCAGAGCAGCTCACAGATCACTGCACCTGTTCATAGCCCATCTGTATACAGCCCATCTATCTACATCATTCCCATACTGTATTTATTTATTTTGCTCCTTTTGCCCCACAGTATCTCTACTTGCACATCCATCTTTTGCACATCTACCATTGCAGTGTTTAATTGCCATATTGTAATTACTTCACCACCATGGCCTATTTATTGCCTTAATTAACTCCCTTATTTGCACTCACTGTATATAGGCTTTTTTTCCTACTGTATTATTGACTGTATGTTTTGTTCATTCCATGTGTAACTCTGTGTTGTTGTCATATGTGTCGAACTGCTATGCTTTATCTTGGCCAGGTCGCAGTTGCAAATGAGAACTTGTTCTCAACTAGCTTACCTGGTTAAATAAAGGTGAAATAATAAATAAATAAAAAATAAGTAATTCATTAGTATCACATAACAGTTATGATAAAGTTAACCAACAGTGAGTGAGTGACCCTTCATCACATTAGAAAGGTTATAAGAAATTGGCCTTCAATGGAAGAAGAGGACATTTGACTTCATCAATGGAAGAGGTCCAGATCAGCTTTAAGGAAAGGCTCATTGACACTAAAACATTGCACCACCTGTGTACATATTTCGTTCAGTGTACAAAATGAGTTCATTTTTTCAATATTTGATTTAACGCAGAGCCACGTAATTTTAGTGGGGGATTCATTGATTCTACACCAAAATGGTTCATTTAAGATGTACTTACTATACGTTCAATGAGTCGATAACATTACCTTCTCCCTGTCTGTCCGTTGATCCCATGGTTTAAGTACGAGTTTCCCATCGCCTTCTCTTGCTTCGTTGAGGCACTGCAGTTTCTCGATGTCAATGCGCCGATAAAGTGCATACTCCAGGCCCCGTTCCGCTGGCTCGTGCTCGTCTTCACAGCAGCCGTGACCAGACATCGCGGGTACTAACTATATGTAAACCCTAGCTAGTGATGATACCGGCTGTCTAACTAGCTAAGTTATTGGTTTCAGACTGACTTGACTGGTTTCACTTTTCCACAACATTCAGTAGAGGAAACATTTTAAAATAACACTTACGTTAATAGCCAATCAAGATGGACGTACAGACGCACAACGCCAAAGTGCTCTCTGATTGACCTGGCCAACACCAATGAACAAGCACAAGGTTTCAATAGATTTTTGACCAATAAGTTATAAATCATTTATATATACAGTAGAAATACTAATTGATTGGGGACGCCGTGTTGAAGCCACTGTGCCTCCATTTTGGCACTACCCCAACATTGTAAAACATAGTTTGGAAGCTATTGAAATGCATTTATTGATGTCAATCTTACATTCCTTTTTGCGAGGTTTATTCTATTAGACACCTTAATGCAGGGGTTTCAAACTCATTCCATGGAGGGCCAAGTGTATGCTGGTTTTCGTTATTTCCCGTCAGTTTGTCGAATTAAGACCTAGACAACCAGGTGAGGAGAGTTCCTACTCCCCTCAATCAAGTACAAGGAAGAAGCGAAAATCCGCAGACACTTGGCCCTCCATGGAGTTTGACACGTGCCTTAATGCATACTTTAAATTATACTAGGTGAGTAAACATAAAAAAATATATAAAATTCTTTCAAGTATAACTTTTAGAGATCACTGTTACCGTCCCCACTACAACAAAACATTTTATTGAAACACCGTAGAATTCCATTCATTCCTGTGGAGAACTGCTCCTACTCGCGTGGCTTCAAAGCCAATACAATAGCCAATACACAGCATCTGCAAACCAGGGTTTGTATACATAATTGTTTTATGCAGTCAGATTGCACAGCCACAAAATCAAAATTGGTTACAGAAATTAGCTTTTTGGTCTTGATTTAAGGTCAGGGTTGGGCATAAGGTTGGCAGTGTGGTTAAAGTTCGGTTTAAAATCTAAATTTTAAGATACATTTTAAAAATGGGCAGGGTTTATGACTTTGTGGGTATACAAAGTAGTGGCAACCCAAGCACACACACACATGTAAAATCAATAACTGAGCTTAGATCAGTGTCTAGTGGAAAGCTACTGCCATTTGTTTTGCACCCAACATCCATTGCACATTTCTTTCAGTAGTCATTATTACTGTGTTACAATATAAAGCTGAACAATGACATTCTCTGTTCTCAGTGTGGGGCATACAGAATATACCCTATTACAGCAATTTATTCAGTGCACTATTGCTTGGTTCCATTGCTAGATTTGAGCTGTGTTTTTCAACATCAACACAGACTGAAGAAAATAGGCAATTAACATATGAGGGCAAAAAGTCAATTTTATTAAAAATGTCCATATAACATTTATTAAAATCTATTAAAATTACTATTTCATCCACTTCCATTTGGGTCTGGGTTCAGGGGTCCCAGAGTTTAAAATAAATACATACGAGTGAAGCTGCAGGGTCCTATCACTTGCTCTTTACTCTCTCCCTTTTTGTGTTTTCCTCTTCCCGCAGTCACTTCATTCCTCACTCATCACAGTGAACCAGATAAAAGTAGGGATGCACATGTGGTTCAACACTGAACACAGTAGGAAAAGAAAGTGGGAATACACTGGAGTAAAAGGATGTCTACTCAATTGTATTTAAAAAAACATGACTGACTGTAACAGCACGATGTAGTTTGATGTCTTAACTTATGAGTACCATAATAAAGAATAGTTCTGTCTGTCAGAGTCCCTCTGTAGTGTGATACTGCTTGTATGAACTTGTAACAAATGACTAGTTTCACCTTTGAAATGTTATTTTGTCTGTGTGTACAAGTGTGTGTTTGCCAGGGTCAAACTGGGAACAGTTAAAAAATAGGACATAATTGTGTGTGTATTTAAGAAATGCTAAAATAATGGAATAAATCTGTGTGTGTGTCTGTGTGTGTACACATGTCTGGTCGGGGTTTGTAGATCTTCCATAATTCATTGAATTTTTTTAAAAAAAAAGAGCTTAGCTCACTTAGCTCCTACAATCTCTCTTCCTCTCAATAACTCCATACATTCACCTCTCTCCAACTCTATCGGCGGGAGAATCTGTTCTTGAAAGCTTTGATAGTTTTAGCCATCATGGGGGCGATTTCTGCAAGACAAACAGACGTGACATTGTAACAGCAGAAAAGTTAGCCACGCAGACATGTCCTCAACACAGATTAAAGTCAAAATGTTTTAAAACAGAAAAAAAAACAAATATATATTATTTATTTTTTACATGAATGTTGGGTCCAATTGTTTTTGAAAGAAAAGCACATTTTTTGTCCATTAAAATAACTTCAAATTGATCAGAAATACAGTGTAGACATTGTTAATGTTGTAAATGACTACTGTAGCTGGAAACGGCAGGTTTTTAATGGAATATCTACATAAGCGTACAGAGGCCCATTATCAGCAACCATCACTCCTGTGTTCCAATGGCACGTTGTGTTAGCTAATCCAAATTTATAATTTTAAAAGGCTAATTGATCATTAGAAAACCATTTTGCAATTATGTTAGTATAGCTGAAAACTGTTGTTCTGATTAAAGAACCAATAAAACTGACCTTCTTTAGACTAGTTGAGTATCTGAAGCATCATTTGTGGGCTGGATTACAGGCTCAAAATGTCCAGAAACAAATAACTTTCTTCTGAAACTCGTCAGTCTATTCTTGTTCTGGGAAATTAAGGCTATTCCATGTGAGAAATTGCCAAGAAACTGAAGATCTCGTACAACGCTGTGTACTACTCCCTTCACAAAATAGCGCAAACTGCCTCTAACCAGAATAGAAATAGGAGTGGGAGGCCCCGGTGCACCACTGAGCAAGAGGACAAGTACATTCGTCTGTCTAGTTTGAGAAACAGACAGCTCACAAGTCCTCAACTGGCAGCTTCATTAAACAGCACCCACAAAACACCAGTCTCAACAGTAACAGTGAAGAGGCGACTCCGGGATGCTGGCCTTCTAGGCAGAGTTGCAAAGAAAAAGCATTATCTCAGACTGGCCAATAAAAAGAAAAGATTAAGATGAGCAAAATAACACAGACACTGGACAGAAGGACTTGGCCTAGAAGGCCAGCATCCCAGAGTCACCTCTTCACTGTTGAGACGGGTGTTTTGCGAGTACTATTTAATGAAGCTGCCAGTTGAGGACTTGTGAGGCGTCTGTTTCTCAAACTAGACACTCTAATGTACTTGTCCTCTTGCTCAGTAGTGCACCAGGGCCTCCCACTCCTCTTTCTACAGTTTTTGCTGTTCTGTGAAGGAAGTAGTCATCTACAACATTAACAAATGTCTACACTGTATTTCTGATAAATGTTGTTATTTTAAAATGGACAAAAACTGTGCTTTTCTTTCAAAAACAAGGACATTTCTAAGTGACCCCAAACGTTTGAACGTTAGCGTACATTTCTGCACCCATTTTCTCACACACATGATACTCACTTTTGACCTGTGGCTTGTTGTCTCTTGCGCTGGGGCAACCCCCACCGCTGGGGCCTGAGGAGCGAGAGGTCTCAGGGGGACTGTCGTGAGAGGAGGAGAGGCTGGGCTCAGCCAAGTGAGAGCTATAAGACATGGCTGGCCTTATTCTGAAGAAGAAAAAAAACGCAGGAAGGACGATCCAATCAGTGTACAGGAATATACAAAACAGTATAGTTTCATAATAGTAGGTTTTCAAGCCTGGGGGGCATTATAAGCACCATCTACACCACTTAATAGTTCTCAAAATCAGCATTTCAAGAAAGTTTCTATTTGCTCTTCTTTACTCATGTAGTCTAGCTGCTATATCCGCAACCCGTCGTCAGATTGAATAACTGCCTCGCTTTCTTTTCCTGTCAAGCTTTCACAATGTCTCTGAAGCTTGCCGTCTCCCTGCATGTTCGGGAACGGCCAGAAAACGTCAGAATGTCTGCCTCTATTCCATTTCATCCTCCAGTGTGTTGAAACTTTATGATATCTTATGACTACTCATTCATTCTTCAAAACAGGACATATTTTCCATCAAATTTTGGATACAAATATGCTGAAGTGCATATTATCTTAAGTTAGCATTCAGCCAAGCATTTCTGTGTATATGAAAATGTAAGTGCCAGCATATCAGAATGTTTGATGGTGGTGGAGAGATTAAAGGAATTCTGGAATGTTTGTATGTGCTCTTCTCTTTCAGCCTCTCCATCCTCACCCTGACACCAGATTGAACACTGGGAAATCTTTCGCTTTAGTCTCTTGCTTTTCCTGTTTAACATATGGTCCTCTGGCTACTCTGGCATCCCTGAAGCTGTGTGTCCTCCTGCAAGTTCAGAACAGCCAGAAAATGTCAGGGGGAGTTTCAGCATTTTATTTAAATGTAAGGAATCGTAATCCCTGTGTGAACTTGATAACCTTTATAACTTCCCATGATGACGTTGCAACAATTCACATAGAATCATAACGGTCGGCCTCCCGAGTGGCACAGCGGTCTAAGGCACTGCATTGCAGTGCAGAGGTGTCACTACAGACCCGGGTTCAATCCCGGGCTGTATCACAACCGGCCATGATCGGGAGTCCCATAGGGCTGCAGACAATTGGCCCAGCGTCGTTAGGGGAGGGTGTGGCCGGGGGGGGCTTTACTTGGCTCATCGGGATCTAGCGACTCCTTGTGGCCGGCCGAGCGCCTACAGGCTGACCTCGGTTGTCAGTTGAACTGTGTTTCCTCCGACACATTGGTGCAGCTGCCTTCCGGGTTAAGCGGGTGGGTGTTAAGAAGCATGGTTTGGTGGGTCATGTTTCTGAGGACGCATGACTCGACCTTCACCTCCCGACCCAGTTGGGGAGTTGCAGAGATGAGACAAGATAAAAATTGGGGTGGAAATCATAACGGTCAACTTGTTGATGAAAATATGATATAGTGAACCTTTGAGAATACGTTTGAGTCTGAATTACATGTTAGCATACAAAGTTACCATTCAGCCAATCATATCTTCAGATAAGGAAATGTAAGTAGGCAAAAATAAACACGGAAGTGCATGCAGTACTATGCAGTGTTTGATAGTGGTATACACACTAGTGTCCACATACTTGATCGGAGCAGCAGCTGCGGTGGAGCTGGCAGTGGAGGTGCTTGTGGTGCCAAACTTCTCCTGTCGCCGGCGGACATCACGTGGAGGTTTTGCGACAGAGTTCACGAATGCCATTTTAACCTGTCGACCTGCGAGGAAAACACAAACACACACAGTACCAGTTAAAGAATAATATCGAAGACATCAAAACTATGAAATAACACATATGGAATCATGTAGTAACCAAACAACAAATCAAAATATATTTTATATTCTTTAAAGTAGCCACCCTTTGCCTTTGACAGCTTTTCACACTCTTGGCATTCTCTCAACCCGCTTCACCTGGAATCCTTTTCCAACAGTCTGGAAGGAGTCCCCACATATGCTGAGCACTTTTGTTGGCTGCTTTTCCTTCACTCTGCGGTCCAACTCATCCCAAATCATCTCAATTGGGTTGAGGTCGTGTGATTGTGGAGGACAGGTCATCTGATGCAGAACTCAATCACTCTCCTTCTTGGTCAAATAGCCCTTACACAACCTGGAGGAGTGTTGGGTCATTGTCCTGTTGAAAAACAAATTATATCCAATCTGGTTTGCACTTAGTGGGACTGGCGTATCACTGTAGAATGCTGGCGTAGCCATGCTGGTTAAGTGTGCCTTGAATTCTAAATAAATCACAGACAGTGTTACCAGCAAAACATCTCCACACCATCACACCTCCTCCTCCATACTTCACGGACGGAACCACACGTGGAGATCAAAGGTTATGTATGTAACCACGGTTATGTGAGCTATATGGACCACTCCAATTTATTGGTATTACTCCGCGGCGGAGGGATACATCCAAGGTGAGGATTTACAGATTTACTCCCGTGTACACATGTATCACGGCTGGAGTCCACCCCTATATATAGACCACATGGCTGCGACACATGTTCTCCAAATAATTTTTGAAGCACCTCTAGCACTGTCGAGGATTGGAGTGATCCATATAGCTCACGTAACCTTCGTTATGTTTCACTCTATTGGATCACTCCAATACATTAGTATACCCGTACCAGATTTAGCTGGTGGTAGAGAGAACTGGCCAGCCAGCAGTGAAATCTCAGCGCAGGACCGAGATGCAGGGGCCGTCAATGTGGAAGGGGGGGTCTCGGCACAGTCCCTGGAAGGGGAGGCGACGCCCATGACTGCTGAACCAACCGCAGAGGGAGGTGCCACATTTACCCGATAGAACCTAGCAAAGGTGCAAGAGGAAGCCCAGCTGGCCGCAGCACAGATATCATGAGGGGCACTCCTCTCAATAGAGCACTGGGAGAAAACCACAGAAAGTTTGTACCTCAAACCACACGGACATCCACCGAGAAAATGAAAGAGAACGTGTGTCACGGCCATGGGGTCTATTTATAGGGGCGGTCCCCAGCCGTGATACAGGTGTACACAGGAGTAAATCTGTAAATCCTCACCTCGGATGTATCCCTCCGCCGCAGAGTGATACCAATATAATGGAGTGATCCAATATAGTGAAACATAACATCCGTTCACCTACTCTGCGTCTCACAAAGACACGGAGGTTAGAACAAAAAATCTCAAAATCAGGACACAGACCAAAGGACAGATTTCCACCGGTCTCATGTCCATTGCTCGTATTTCTTGGCCCAATCAAGTCTCTTCTTATTATTGGTGCCCTTTCGTAGTGGTTTCTTTGCAGCAATTTGACCATGAAAGCCTGATTAACGCAATCTCCTCTGAACAGTTGATGTTGATGTGTCTGTTACTTGAATTCTGTCAAGCATTTATTTGGGCTACAATTTCTGAGGCAGATAACTCTAATGAACTTATCCTCTGTAGCAGAGGTAACTCTGGGTCTTCCTTTCCTGTGGCAGTCCTCATGAAAGCCAGTTTCATCATAGCGCTTGATGGTTTTTGCGACTGCACCTGAAGAAACTTTCTGGATTGACTGACCTTCATGTCTTAAAGTAATGATGGACTGTTGTTTCTCTTTGCTTATTTGAGCTGTTCTTGCCATAATATGGACTTGATCTTTTACCAAATAGGGCTATCTTCTGTATTCCGCCCCTACTGATAGGCTCAAACACATTAAGGAAAGAAATTCCACAATTTAACAAGGCACACCTTAATTGAAATGCATTCCATGTGACTACCTCATGATGCTGGTTGAGGGAATGCCAAGTGTACAAAGCTGTCGAAGGAAAAGGGTGGCTACTTTGAAAAATCTCAAATATATTTTGATTTGTTTAACACTTTTTTGGTTACTACATGACTCCATATGTGTTATTTAATAGTTTTGATGTAGAAAATAGTACAAATAAAGAAAAACCCTGGAATGAGTAGGTGTGTCCAAACCTTTGACTGGTACTCTATATACACATATGCTCACTCAAAATAAACACCCTCAGTACACTTTCATGGATGAAATAACTCCTAGTAATAAGTACTGTATAGTAGGATCCAGTTCATAGATAGGACATAGAAAACCTTTGGGCTTGTTGGCATGGGCCGAGCTGATGTTTTGGGTGAGCTTGCGCAGGCGCTCCTCCCGCTCGTCGTGTTTCCGCAGGTACATCTCCCGCCATGATTCGTACTCCTGGGGCGTCTCACGCTTGAAGTCACGCTGGCAGTGGCGTTGCCAAAGCTCATCAGAGTCCTCCATAAAACACTGAGAGGAAAATTTTGGGTTAAAATGATAAAATACAATACAATTTACAAGAGTGTTGACACGAAATACAGTGCCTTCAGAAAATATTCATATCCCTTGAATTATTCCACATTTTGTTGTGTTAGAGCCTAAATTCAAAATGGATTGAATATATATTTGTTCCCCTCACCCATCTACCCATACCCCATTGTGACGACCCTCTCACTGTCTGCCGAATTCTCTCTCTTTGCTCTTGTTTTCCTTAATAGGATGTCAGTGGGCGGAGCCGGGAGGGTCGTCAGTGAAGTGGGACACACCTGGGTTCGGGTGTGTCCCAGCATAAATGCACCTCGTTCCCCATTCATTGAGGAGACTCTCTCCATGCAGACATAGATTTTGGTTGTTTGCGTTGGCAACACCCATAATTATCACATTGATGCACGTAACCACTCACACCATTGTTAATTATATTTAGTTTACTTTTGTTAATAAATATATTTTGTTATTCCTTATCTCCACGTTGTCTCCCTTTTTGTTACGCATTTTGAGTCGTTTGTGACAAGTGGGGGCTCGTCCGGGATCATAAGGTTGGTTCCTAGACATTTTGACGTATAGCACTATTGTATTATGAAGGACTAATACTAGTGTCGTTTGGCTTGCTAGTATGTGTGTTGTGTTTGGGAGAAAATGTGGAATTAATGTTAAACTGTAGGGTCATTGTTTGCATCTTTTGTTACAGCTTGTTTGAGTTGTAATGTTTGGTGCCTAGTACTAATTGCCTTTGTTTGTTTGGTAAACTTGCTACTGAGGTGGATAGTTTGTGTGCTGCGTTGGAGAAAGTACATTGGTTAGTTTCCTGGCGCCTGCCAAGGCTGGAGACTTGTTCTACTCGCTGTTGGTTAATCGGTCTGAGGTGAGTACAATCGTCTGTGTACCTCCAGTGGGAGATTTGGGAGGGTAGTGACACTAGCTACCCAGAGCTATAGCCTTTAACTCTGCTAGGCTTAGCGACATGTTTCACTTTGGAATACGTTGGGCATGCTTATTGTGTTGTGTCTGGACTGAGCAGTTGTCTCGGGGGCACATCTGTGGCTTGGGACTCTGCCAGCGTGGCTTATTTCCTTGCCAGTGGGCTACAGTGCTTTACTACCCACTGCAAATCCACATGAAGATTAGGGTTGAGTTACTGTAAGTTTTGGGGAAGCTCCATATCGCATCTCTTCCGTGATGCCCAGTATGATTGTCATTTCTCTGTGTGGTCTGGTGTGTTCAGCAGAGGGGAAGAATGAGATTATTTGTATTTTTTTGTGACTATGGTGTCTTATGTAGATGAGTTAATTCGCTTTTCATCAGAGGAACTGTTAGAATTATGTACTAAAGAACAGCTGAAGGTTGCTGGACACTACAAGGTTGAAATTGGTGATAAACGTCTAAAATTCTATTAGGTTAATCTGATGGAGTGGTATTCTTGAAGTTACCACTGGGGCAGCCTCTGCTGACGACTCTGTCTCCCTGTAACGTCAATGGCCACGCCATCTGTTAGTCCTAGTAGTGTCCTTTTTGAACAGCAGAAACCTGCTTCTGTTACAGCTAGAGCATGATTGTGTCAAATATGAAAATGAATTGGAATTTAAAAAGGTTTTGGAGCGTGCTAAAAATCAAGCTGTAACAAGAGCAGCTAGAGCTGGTTAGGGAAGGAAAACTCAGGGGAGAGTTTGCTCTGGGAAGGTGACCCAGATGTACCTAGGGGTCGCTCCTCTTTTGGTCGTGCCCCGGACACATTTGATGTTGCATTCCATCTCAATGTGTGGCACATCCGGGGGACTTATGTCATTGCGCTACAGGTCGGTAATCATTTAGGTAGGTTACCGCAGTGTTCTTGGGCACAGGGACTATGGTGGTCTGCTTTAAACTTGTTGGTATTAGACTCGGACAGGTTGAAAATATCAGTGAAGACACTTGCCAGTTGGTCAGCGCATGTACACATCTTGGTAATCTGTCTGGCCCGAGGGCCTTGTGAATGTTGACCTGTTTAAAGGTCTCACTCACATCGGCTGCGGAGAGTGATCAGCTGTCATCCGGAACAGATGGTCTCCTGCATGTTTGTGTTATTTGCCTCGAATCAAGCATAGAATTAGTTTAGCTCGTCTGGTAGGCTCGCGTCGCTGTGCTACTCTTTGTAGTCTAATGGTTTGCAAGCCCTGCCACATCCGTCAGAGCCGGTGTAGTACGATTCAATCTTAGGCCTGTATTGACGCTTTGCCTGTTTGAAGGTTCATCAGAGGGCATAGCGGGATTTCTTAAAAGCTTCCGGGTTATATTCCCGCTCCTTGAAAGTGGCAGCTCTACCCTTTAGCTCATGATGCCTGTAATCCATGGCATGTACACTGTTTTATTGACTGAGTCACTGGTGCTTCCTGCTTTTTCTTAGACAAATACATTTAATCCTAGTAAAAATTCCCTGTCTCAGGTCAGTTAGGATCACCAATTTTTTTTTTTTTAAAGAATGAAATGTCAGAACAATAGTTATTTTATTTCAGCTTTAAGTTCTTTCATCACATTCCCAGTGGGTTAGAAGTTTACATACCCTCAATTAGTATTTGGTAGCGTAGCCTTCCACAAGCTTCCCACAATAAGTTGGGTGAATCTTGGTCCATTCCTCATGACAGAGCTGGTGTGTCAGGTTTGTCATGCTTTTTCAGTTCTGCCCACAAATGTTCTATAGGATTAGGTCATTTGCTTTGATGGCCACTCCAATACCTTGACTTTGTTGTCCTTAAGCCATTTTGCCACAACTTTGGAAGACCCATTTGCAACCAAGCTTTAACTTCCTGACTGATGTTGCTTCAATATATCCACAATTTTCCTACCTCATGAAGTGTACCAGTCCCTCCTGTAGCAAAGCACCCCCAGGTATCCCTCAAATTATGTCAATTAGCTTTTAAAGAAGCAATTGCAGGATTTTTCCAACTTGTTTAAAGGCACAGTCAACTTTAGCCACTAGGCTACCTGCCGCCCTAGAGCGTTGGACTAGTAACTGAACAAGGCCGTTATTGAAAATAATATACTTTTCTATGTAAACTTCTGACCCACTGGAATTGTGAGTGAAAATCTGTCTAATCAATTGATGGGACATTACTTGTCATGCACAAAGTAGATGCCAAAACTCTTTTGTTAACAAGAAATTAGTTTTAATGAACTTTTAACTTCAACTGACCATTTCATACCGGCTGAGGGGTTGTGCATTCATACTTTCACTGTGTCTGTTACCTGATTGCACTGCTCAATGCGGTAAAGCTGTTCTGGGGTGCATCGCTCTAGTACTGGTTCCAGTATCTCAAAAGGCACGCCTCCCACCTCATCAATTGCTGGACAAACATACAGTATCTCATTATACAATGACACAATCGGCAGGGTGTCAAGCACCTAAGATAAACAATGATAGTGTGATTTGAAAATTGTCAGGAACACATTTCCTGGATTTAGACACTAACAGTCAATGTTTTGTGGGACTGTAATGTTAACTAAGAGCAACACGTGACGTTCTGGTTTTATTGATTTTGAGAGTGGATAAGTTGGCCAGCAGCCATAAGAAACAACACAATTAAGTTGGTGTTTGAACAATAGACCATTATAAATCAGGTAAATTGTCTTTGCCTTCTGGGAGATGTTAGGTGTAGGACATTAACATGTACATAATGTGATAAGACACTGAAATAAAACTTAAGCATTCTGATTACATGGCATTCACAGTGTCACTAGGAGACAACACTCACAGTCAATGTTGTTTTGTAGCACCCTGATGCACTGCTCGTACAGACTCATCATCTTGGGCAGATAAGACGTCTTTGAACCCGAGTAGACAGTCATTTTAGAGTTAAAGCGTCTCCCAGTGAAGCCGGTGTCCTCCTCGGCGTCATTTGACACAGGACCTGCCAGAAAGAGGTGAAAAGTTAAGCATGACAAATTGCTGACAATCAGAACTAACTGGTTTAGGCCTAGAGAGTAATACATACTCTATCTTAATACACATTTACCCAAATTATGTCCAGACCAACACATATAATTCTACTACCAATATCCACGCTATCATAACACAGAATGAATCTATGGATAATGGGAAGTACACACACAGTGTGAAGGAGGAACCCAAAAAAAATGTTGAGTACCTTTGCGCCGCTGAGGGGACAATGGTGTGAGATCAATGGAAGGCAGAGGTCTGTAGTAAGGCTGGATGGCCGGCAGAGGGATATCAGGCAGTGTGGACACAACCTCGACCACCTGGGGTAAAAGAGGAAGAGTTCAGTCAAGAAGCTGAGAACATTTATGGGAAAATCAGGGTCAGGGCAACTGGTTAATAAAAACATACATGATCGGAAGGACTTACTGTCCAGCACCCAAATTTTTTTTGCAGCAAAATATAACATTCTCCAATTGAACATACGCATGATCGAGTGAGGAAAAGTTCAGTGAAAGTCTGTTCTTACCCTCCTGCGTTTCTCAGGCACCGGGGTCGTTGCCGTTGGGGTCTGGGCTGGATCAGCCCTCTTGCTGCGGTTCCCGTTTGCCTTGCTGGGCTTGGACTCCTTGGAGGAGGAAGGGGCAGCAGGCGAAGGCTGGACAGGAGGACGAGGTGTGTGGTGGTGGGAGGAGGGCCGACTGCTGCTGCTGGGCTTCTTCTTCTTCTTAGTGGGCGTAGGGGCGTCATATGTGAGGAAGGATTCAAACGACACGGTGGGGGTATCAAATGCCTCTTCTGCCTGCTCCTCAGGTGTCTGGGCTAATATAGGAGAGTCCCTAGGCTCACGTGACTTCCCTAAAGAGTAAGGAGAACAGGGAAGGATGTATATTTTTATTGGGGGGGGGGTAGATGTGTGAGACAACCCACATCTTTAAGGGTCAAATTAATGGGGAGATGCTAACAATCACTACTATCATCGCCTATTTTAATCACCCATAGCAGTACTGTTACAGAGTTCTGATGAAAAACACCATGGGTCACCATATCCACAATACAGTAAAGTTCTTATTATCCCACATGTATAAATATAATACACAATTGGAAAACCATCTATTAACAGACCAATACTGACTCAAAGATTGAAAGAGGCATCTATGGAATAGGATGTCATTTGAGAACCAGCCTCTCTGTAAATGTCACAATGACACAGGAGTCACAGCGAACTTCTCTCAGCAAACACACTCGGCAGCACACTCACCTTCACTTCCCCCTCTCTTGTCCTTCTTGCTCTCGTGCTGCGTGGAGTGCCGACTGTGCTTGGAGGCCTTGCCACTGTGCTGCGGTTCCTTCCCCACGCCGCTCTTCTTCTCTTCGCCACCACGGCTGCTCGCCTGGGCGTGACGTTGCCGTCTCTCCTCGCCCCGGTCGCCGTGGGAACCGTGATGCTCCCTCCCAGGCTCTTTTTGCGGTTTGGCGTGTCGGACCTCTTTGCGGGGGGGGCTGGGCGCGGGCTCTGGCTCTTCCTCCGTGGGGCTCTCGTAGCCCTCCGACTGGTACCCCACTCGTTGGCCACCGTGGCCAACCTGTGGGGGACTGTAGTGGTGCTGAGGGGGGGAGGGTGAGTAGTTTGTGCGGTAGCCTCTTTCCTCCTCCTCTTCGTCATCCTCCTCTACATGAGGAGGCGGCTCCTCCGGGGATAGTTCCGGGACACGTTCGCGCCTCCCGTCCTTTCCCTCGGAGCTGCGAGGGTGCACGTGTGTCCGTACATCCTTCGCGTTGCCGGGTCTGTGAGGAAGAAGAAAAACATTAAAGCTACACTTCAGTAGAATCCAGATGAAAATACGCTCGATGATGAAGAAAATGAAGACGAAGAATCAGAAGAAATCCCCTCAGTAATAATGTACCTTTCAGCAGACTGGGTGGGAACCAGTTTCTTCCACTTGGCCACAAGGCTCTTCGCAAGATCTCCAGCAAGATCATGTTTCCGGAACGAATTCACAGTTTTTCCTACTCCAGTTTCCTGCACCGGAGAGAACAAAATATAAGCGGGACACAGATAGTAGTAGGGTGTCCTCCTCATCAGAACATTATGTTTTGACACTAGTGTCATTAAGAGAAACATGGGTGGTTTGTATAGATTCAGGAGCTCTAATGGTTAAGTGAGCAGGCCAGCACTCTTAGTATTGCACATAAAATGGGCCACATTAGCATTATTGCCCATGGTAAAAGGAAGTGAGCATGCTCTGAAGGTTGCTTGACAATATTAAAAAGCACATCAACTCCTATAGGGAAACTGGCTACACAGGGCCACATCATCCGGTTGCATAACCGAAGACTGTATTTGGCTTCCTCTTCTAAAGAACACTTTGCAGTGACTGAGGAACTAGGGCGCAGTGCAATCAATGTGGGGCTTTGAGACTAAAGAAAGAGATACTATCAAAATCGTGACATGAGCATTTTTACATTTGTCATTTAGCAGACGGCTCTTATCCAGAGCAACTTACAGTAGTGAGCGTGCACTGATTTATAAAAATTAAAAAATACAAATTAGAACCCACTATCTGGCGTTGCAAGCACCATGCTCTACCAACAGCCACACAGGACCATGCATTATTTCAAAATCTTACCACAAGGATATCCACAGTCATAGGCAGCTCCCCCAGCCTTTTGAGGTTCTTCAGGAGCTAAATAGTGCAAATACAGAAGATTTACACTGTGCTCACTACATCCTTGGTAATGATTGACCTAACTAGCCTGATTCGGAGAAAAACAGAACAGTCTGCAAAGTGCACAAAATTCAGGTATGCCAAAAGGGAGGACATAGCTGGTTAAAGGTAATGGTCAGGTGAATTCAAGGCTGCAGAGCATTGAATGAATGAAAACATAGCGACATAACAATATTGACAAAATCACAGCATTGATGACATGGGTATACTGTGTGAAAGCGTACGCTAGCGTTATCTGTGTAAAAGTGTAGGCCTACTGGTAGTTGACTTTGTAGGCTATATATGACAAACTGTGTCGTACTTTGAGGTTGTATTTTAGTAAGAAATTGACTAAATGTGCCCGAATTGCGCACTGTCATGGCTCATCAAGATGTGTCCGTTGTCGTGGCCTATGGGGGTTGTGAGGTAGGCTAGTTACGCATATCCGGAGAGGGGGTTGTGTTTACTAAAGTCGATCAGCTGATAAAAATCCACCCCGACACGGCAGTGTGTGCAGGGATTGCGTTGTTCAATGAGACACAATCAAGAAACTGCCGACATCACAATAACGCAGCACAACCCAAATGTATTGTTGTTGCCCTTCAAATTTGGACTGGTCCATGAGTGAAGTGCAACAATCTACCAACAAGGCCCGTGCTGATGTTGCTGTCACTCGATCGTGGAGCTTATACAATCGGTGTCGTTTTTTGAACACTAGCTAGATGGCTACATTATTAGCATTTGAAAGTGGCAATGTCCGTTGGCTCCAACGCATAAATAACAGTTTTGCGGACTTGGCAGGTAGCTCGGGGACTCGGTTAAACTTAACATGAACTATGGTTAAGAAACACAGTTAGTTGGCTAAAGTTACGCATCGTGATCTTAGAAAAATCAGTCGCTAGCGACATTCGCGGAACTACCTGCCACGCGATAATATTTGAAAACATTCTAGCGAGCCGAAGCCATCCGCTACAGCCTTGCCATTTCATTCTGGGCCTTACGACTATTACCTTGCGAGGCTCTAGGTTTTCGGAGAGCCGAGACTGAAGTCTCTCCACCACTTCCAACAGCTCCTCCGCCATGTTTAGTGCTGGTGTCCTGTGACCCGGAAGCTGCTTCATTACAGCAGAAATGGGTCCGCGCTGTCCTATCCGCTGCTTCAGTCAGCCTGCAGTTGACATGGAGATTGACGGAACTACGCAATAATAACAGCTGACAAAGGATAAACCTGTTTGACGATGAAAGGTCCAATGCAGACGTTTTTTTTTATCTCAATGTAAAATCATTTCTGGGTAACAATTAAGTACCTTACTGTGATTGAGTTAAATTAAAATAGTCAAAAATAAAAAAATATCCATTTGAGTCCGGAACCAGAACTCCGACACAGTGGCCCATTAATGTGTTATCTGCAGCATTTGGTCACATGACTGCTCGATCAGCGGTTTGATTTGATTTACCAGCATGTCAACACAGCCAGGATCATAGTCTAACGCATTTCGTAGAATGTTGGTGTATTTCCCCCTGCATGTTTGCGTTTAGTTCGTTCAGTTTCCCAAATATGTCTGTTACATAGCCACATTTTATTTTGTTATACAGAAAGTCAACAAAGTATTTTTTGTTTGTTTCACAGACATTGTGATTGACAGCAGTTTCTCTCTCAATAATTTTGTCCCCCAACACTCCCCCTCGATAACCACCAAGCCTCAGTGTGCAATAGAACATTGTCATGCTCTGATCCCATATCTCCACATAGTTTTGCCAACAGGCGTGCGCGATTTAGGTTACAATCGAAGTTACCTGCTGCAATATCCCCCGAGTTGCGCGCTCAGCTCTTTTGCCGCCAGTTGCTGCGGTGTATCCATCATAGCTCAGAGGGTGTATCATACAGTGCGTCCACATAGCAGAGGGAGACACATTCATAACTAGAGTACAGAGGCTTTCTGCCGTCCCTTAATAGATGTAGCCCCATCTGTACAATAGCCCACCATTCGATCTCATGGAACCTGTTTTTCGTCAATATAGCCACGCAGCACACTGAATATCCCCTGCTTCATGCTTGGGAATCGTGAGACAGAACAATGTTTACTTGTGAATAGCATGCCCCTAGAAAACAAAAGTCAATGCATGGGCATGCATAGCCCAATGCACAGCCCTCACGGCTAATAGAGCATAGTGTGGGGAGTTTTTGAGTCTTTCAGTCAGTTTCCTCTTGATAGTTAGCGATAGCATCAATTCTTAGTTTCACAGTGTTATCTGACAAAGGTATTGATGTGAGTTTCTCTGCCTCCCCACACATTTTTTTCACATATTAATTGTGGCTGGTAATATCAAAGTATCTGGAATAGTATGGGGTTTCATAGCATAGCAGGCTTACACATTCACGGTGGGAATGATTCAAGTACAACGGTCAAGTTCGGCCGTTCCCACGATCTAAGGGGCTCTCTGGTTGAATTTGAACTTTTAAATTGAAATAATTTTCATTTAGATTTTTTATGTTAACCACATTATAATGATTTTGAGAGACAAAGACAGCATTTTCAGGGTGGCAGGTAGCCCAACAGTTAAGAGCGTTCGCCCAGTAACCCCCGAGCCCACTAGGTTAGAACTCTGTCTATGTGCCCTTGAACAAGGCACTTAACACTAATTGTTCATGTAAGTCACTCTGTATACGATCGTCTACTATAATGTTACATAAAATAGCACCAGAGGCCCTTCCTGATGCGTGTACACACACACACACACACACACACACACACACACACAACACCGAGAGATAGACTGTGAGACAACAGAAACTTGAGCACAGCATATTGGCATAGTCTGCTCAGCCTAGTGGCTGAAGGGGGTGGATGGCAGAGGGCTGGCCACATATGGAGTATTTTTGGTGGGGAGGGAGGGGGTGCCTGCATTTGGAGTTGTAGGTGGTGTGAGCTGGAAATTAGGGAGGGAGGGGGTCTCATTTCAATAGACTTGGTTGGACCCTGACTCGCTCAAACACTGAACCACAGTGCACTGAAAGACAGACAGAGGACGGAGGGACAGAGGAAGAGAGAGCCACCTGTGAGAGAAAATCAACAAAGTGAAAGAAAGCCAAGAAACAAAGAAAGAAAAGGAAGAAGAGTGAGAGGAAAGTGGGTGGAGAGACAGGTAAAACATATTGACTGTATTTTTCTCTAACTATTTGCATGATTCTTCGACTCATGATTTATCCAACTTGATGAGATAGCCTATCCTAATCATAAAGCATTTATATATATTAAGTAATATGTTGACATTAGAAGTTGCACTGCTGCGCTCTTGTATTTCACCAGAACCTTACAACTTAACCATTGCCAATAATACAAACTACAAGTGTGCAGACATTGGCATGAAAGACATACCCAAATAAGAACCTTTTCAAACATTTTATCACCTAAAATAATGGATGTAATCACATTGACTATAGCATCAATTACACACTATGTAGAATCTGAAGTTGCATTTTATTTCACCCACACTCACAAACAGTTCATGTGAGGCCAAGTTGATAGCAGGATGCATACGAGCTATAGCCTCAAAGGCACAGTGTTGCTCAGCATCTATAAATAATCTCTGGCGATAGGCAAAGGAATTCTGACACTGGGGGAGGTGGGAGTCGGACGCATGATGGCATTGTGTACCGCACAGAGTTCTGGGCTTTGAGATTTTATTTAACCAGGCAAGACACTTAAGAACAAATTCATATTTACAATGACGGCCTACCCCGGCCAAACCCTAACCCGGAGGACACGGGGCCAAATGTGCGCCGCACAATAGGACTCCAAATCACGTCCGGTTGTGATATAGCCCAGGATCGAACCAGGGTCTGTAGTGACACCTCTAGCACTGAGATGCAGCGCCTTAGGCCGCTGCGTCACTCAGGAGCCCAATTTTGCATCAACACTGTTAAACAACAGGTGGTGTTAGTGCTAATGATCATTCTTTCAGGCTTTGTTTTTGTTTTGTCACGGTGTCACCTACTCAGCTACCTCTACCACGTTCCAAAATCTTCCCTGTCGATTTTGATCCATCTCTGCTATTTTCCTTATGTTCATGCCCCCTTTTCATTTCTGTCCTCCTTTTTCTTTAGCTTCATAAGATGTTCTGTCTGTTCCTAGCCTATCCCATATGATGTTTTTCATAGGATCTGGTAGTTCATCTTTCCTTCACATTATTGTCCTGTTTTCCTGCCAACTCTGACCCTCATCATCCTCGACAAAGACATCTTTTCCATACGGAGGTTATGGCACACTCGGTCACTCCAATACACATTTGAGAAGTACACTCAATCAATCAATCACATTTATTTATAAGGCCCTTTTTACATCAGCAGATGTCACAAAGTGCTATACAGAAACCCAGGCTAAACCCCCAAACAGCAACCAATGAAAATTTACACCATAACCTCCCAACATTAAGCTCTGCCTCAGACCTCAACTAGCTTACATACTTTTTTTTCACAAAGATTCACATGCATACTGTATTAGATGCTCTGCCTCTCTCACTCCCCTCCTACTCATTCTCTCTGAACTTGATGTTTTCAAATATCCCCGGTCAGTGCAGTGGATGATGCTTGTGACTGGGCTGTGTTCCCCCCCATATGGAGAGGGGGACAGGACAGCAGCTGTTGTCGGTGTCATATGAGAGAGAGCTGACACTGGGAGATAGTTAGTTACATGCCAAAGGGCGGGTGTGAGTAGCCACCTAGTTGGATGTCGCAACACACCGCAAAAGAGATGAAACAGCAGTGACCAATGATGTACTGTACCACTAATAATATCTTGTGACAGACTTGCCAAAATCGAGTAGATAGCCAGAGGCCACCGCTTACTCAAGATTTGTTCTGGGTGCCAAAATTATAACCTACCATTACTGACCTATAGCTGGACTGCACCAGAGATTCCACTGGGCACAGACATCAATTCTATTCCACGTTGGTTCCAGTGTGTGCCCAGTGGGATGATAACTATCGGAATGATGGGGGAAAGAGATCCCTGACAGTTTGACCTAAATTGTTGCCTGGCCAGGCCTTCTTGAGAAGTGCAAGTGAAGATAAGCATCCACTGAAACGTCAAAAACACAAGTAGAGGCTGCTTATGTAAGAAAGAACCTGATATTTCTGAGACCACTTTCTTAAAACTTCTCCGCTGGTGGGCAAGAACCTGACCACCAAAGGAAGACATTTGCAAAGGTCTTAGAATATTCAGCAAGGTTCTAGAAATGTAGGTAACAATGTGACATGATTACATCAAATGAAAATAACCTTCACATAGCACATTAACCCTCTACAAATATCTGTAACAACGGTTGGTGGGAGTCACAGCTGCTGTGTCATCTCCCATACTGGACGCCCCATGGCAAATAGACACAACAATAGAACAACATCAGACTTCATCACAGGAACCAGAAATAGCAGCACATCTATTTATTCAACGAAATGACTATCTCTTAAAACGGGTACTTCATATATTGAGGAGATGTACACACCCCTTTGATAGGTCAAGGATGATTGGTGACCCATATCCACTGCTTCTGTAGGTGATCTGTAAACAACAGTCTGGACATAAATAACCTTGGCTGAGGGTCAATCTCCGACAGGATCTCCATGTATGTATTTTCATAGCACACGTGGTGGAAAGCACCTGCACTCTGACATGTTGTTTACTCTGACTTTGGCCATGGAAAGGTATAACGTTTACAGAGAACATCAGCAGCATGGAGTGAAAAATCTCCATGGTTTTTTGAGAGAGAAACAAATGTCCTTTCACACAAAACATATATATTATCTCCTTTCTTGCCACTTCATTTTTTTAAAGAATCTGCACAGGAATATCACAAGGTAAAAAAGCATGTTGAATTTCTGTTTCTATTTGTACATTTTAAAACAGACATGAAGCAAAATGAGACTCTTTGCCAGAGTAGAACACCCAGGGGTCAATTCCATTACAACAAATTACCGTGAAATACTTACGAGTCCTTTCCCAACAATGCAGAGTTAAAAATAAGAACAATTTAAATAATAACAGGAGGATTAAAATAAACAAGAACGAGGCTATATACAGGGAGGAGCAGTACCAGATCAATGTGCAGAGGTACGAGGTACTTGAGGTAGATATTTACATGAAGGCAGGGTAAAGGGACTAGGCATCAGGATAGATAATAAGAGTAAAAAAAGAACAGAGTAGCAGCATTATTTCCAGGTTTTGGTCCTCTGTTGATGATAATGACACTGTACCCTTGTAATCAAAGGGTTAGTCATGATTAGGTTGTCCCACTATGATCATTTTCATTTGTATTTTATATCTATAAAGGCCACAGTCCCAGCTTGTCCTTCTGTGTTTATTTACAAAGTGATAAGCACTGAATGAAAGTAATTTAGGTATAGTGTGTCAAATCACTGGGAGGATATGATGAGGGGCAGGTATGGGGTGTGGAACCAGAGAGGTGGTTTACTGGGTAGTAATCCAAAGCTATACTCGCTTTGCCCTTAGTGTATTTTTAGGTGACATGAGCGGGCCTGTGTATCTGTAATTGAAGTTGCCATGGATGTTGAGCTAGTGGGATGTGTGTATTTTTCCAAGTATGTGTTACAAGTGTGTGCTTAGTTTGTCGTAATGATTGAGACACTTTGAAACTTGAATAACCAGCATGTGTATAAGCAACGTTTATACTTAATTTCTATTTAAAACTAAGAGACTATACAGGACCATACTGTATATTTTTCAAGTGTCCTTCTAAAACTCCCCTCAAGTTTCTCACATTTTTATATAGGACCATTTAAAACATGAATAAGATTCACAGTTTTTCTGTTGCTGAAATATAGTGGGAGTCTGTATTTGAGTATGAATACAAGCACCTGTGTGTCTGGCTGCTATAAACCATAAACCTGACCCGAAGCACCCTCAGAAACCTGCAGCTGTCAATCACACACCCCTCTTTTTTTAGACTCTGTCTGTGATAGAGAGCCAGATAAAGAGTTTTTGTCGTTACTTTCTTGCCATGGCCTTTTTCTCTGATGTTGTGGTACTTAGTACTTCGCTTTTTCAGGTGTCGTGGAAATTTCCTCTATTTACCAAATCATGAGCGCAAACCACACACACAAGTCAGAGTTAGTTATCAAAGTCCATCTTTAATTATATAAGCTCTATAGCATTTTGACTTTCAACAGTTCAGTATCTCTAATGAAAAGTTGAGAGTTCCCCCCCCATAATGGCAAATGGGTTCCTTTATAGCAAAGATCCACCCCCTCCTAGACGACATGACAAAACACAGGTCTTAGGAACTTACACAAAGAAAGACTTTACTTCAGAGAGGAGTATCCCCAAAGAAGACAGAGTTGGCTATACATTATCGTTCAGTTTGGTCTCCTAAACAAAGCTCTTATCTCGTCCTTGGTACAAAATGGTACCAACACATTACCCCCACCCTATGAAATATATCAAATTGTCATTTAGATAGAACCAATTCTAAATACAACCAATCCTGGACAAACTCACGGAGAGGAGAGTGAGGCTATAGGTTAAGATAAAAAGGAGCATGAGAATGATTCCAGACACTGCCATCCTCCTTTTCCCCGATGGGAAATATAGGGAGTGACTGTCACACACACACAGTGGAGCAAAAGATATGTTTACACATGATGACACTTTGACCTCTTCCCTCTCTGTGGCCCATGCAACTTAGTCTTGACAGAACAGATACTGCAACCCTGCCACAGTATTATACAAAAAGAACATTCTTGATGAGAAGTAACTTACAAACATATGATGAATATAAAACATCTTACCTATGTTACCAACAAATTCTGATTATTCCCTAACACAGGTCCTGTGTGCTGTCGCACTGAAACTGACCAACCCCACCTACCCACCACCCTTACACACCGGTGTCTGTCAATCTGTTCCCCTTCTGTTAGCAGTAGAGAACACATAGCTAGTCCAACAGTCACTCAGTGTTTCAGTGGTTGTTTATCAATGAAGAAAGTCCACCTTACCACACTCAGTAAAAAATCTGCTTTGTCAATTTGTTGATTAGTTGGTCTGTCCTCATCCCTCAGTGCTTCAGTCAGAACTCGAGAGCCAAAATCTTTAACCCAACTGTTAAAGTAGCTGTCACCATGGCCCCCAAGAGGAAGGTCAATCGTACAAAGGAGATTGCCATGGAGCCAGTTGTCACCCAGGTGAGCACTGTTACTACTCAGATGACAGGAGGAGGAGTGGTGGTGGTGGAGGGCGTGAAGAAGATCGAGGAGATGGCTGCACTGGATATTGTGCAGCTCAACCACCTCAACCTCCCCCTGCCCCCTCCCATCATCAAGCCCGGAGAAAAGGGCCTGGGCCTGGGCTGTGAAGTGACCCGCCCCCTCCACGGCAACGCCCTGCTGGAGGAGCTGAGCCGCATGCGCCAGGAGCGCTTCCTCACCGACCTGGAGCTGGCCTGTAAGACCAAGGCCTTCGACGTGCACAAGCTGGTCATTTCTTCCGTCAGCCAGTACTTCCGGGAGATCCTGGCCAAGGACCCCGGAATGAAGCGTCTAGAGCTGTCGTCGCTCTCCCCCCTCGGTAGGTTTCAAACTTAACCGCCTAGCATCTATAGCTGACATTTATTAAAGGCAGGAACAGTCTTGTTTGGAAACGTATCTGTCAAAGTCCACATGAATAGACAAAAACACATGAATAAAGCGATGATGTTTTCCACCTATTCTCAGGCCTGGCCAATGTGATCACCTTCGCCTACCTGGGCCGCGTCCACATGTCCCTGTACACCATCGGCTGCACTGTGTCCGCCGCTGCCACCCTCCAGATCCCCCAGCTACTCCAGATGTGCATGGACTTCCTGCTGGCCGAGATGAACGTGCAGACGTGCGTGTACGTGTGGAACATCGGCGCCGCCTACGGCCTGATTCCCGTGCGCGATGCAGCCCGCCGCTTTGTGCTGGAGAACTTTGTCGCGTTCACCGAGACGCCTCTGTTCAACCAGCTGACCCTGGAACAGATCACAGCCTTCCTCCAGGAGGACAGCCTGCTGCTGCCATCTGAAGTCACCGCCTTCCAGGTCAGCTCCGCTCACCTTGCTTTACCCTACTTTTCTGCATGTAATAACTGACTTGGGATCAGGTCTCCTCATTCCATACCCCCAACTACAGCCATTTTGAGCGAAACCTAAATCAATCCTCAGACCAGCTGTTAAGGACATGATATAGCCACATGACCCTAGTACACAGACACTTGCCAGGCTATTTGCCAGGCTACTGTGAATAGAAATACTCAGTCAGTATAACTCTCTGTATGTATGGTTATTAATACACAATACCAGTAGGAATGAGAGACATAGCAAGGAAGCAGAGAGGGAGCGGTATTTATAAGCCGAATCGAATAGGATTCTAAGTATATTTCTGGTTTCATTCAACCACAGTTGGCCATGAAGTGGCTGGACTTCGACCCCAAGCGCCAGGTGCACGCCGCCGAGCTGCTGTACCACGTGCGCTTCGAGACCATTCCTGCCAGCGAGCTGGTCAGCGAGATCCAGCCCGTGGCGAGGATGATGATGGACCCTCACTGCCACCGCCTGCTAGTGGATGCCATGAACTACCACCTGCTGCCCCACCAACAGAACACGCTGCAGTCTCGTCGCACGCAGGTGCGTGGAGGACAGGCCACCCTGCTGACTGTTGGGGGGCGTCCCTCCATCACCGAGCGGGCACTGAGCAGAGTGGTGAGTGTGGCGGATCTTGTGGTGGGCTAAACATTAGGCAGAGGTCAAAGACATGATGAAGAAGTTAACCAACATTTTAGAATACTACTGTTTCACCAATCACCATGATTCAACCGTATTATCCGAAATGAGAAGTGCTACGTTGTTGACGTTGGTTCCCTTCCAGGTGCTGTGGAGAGATCCACGTGAGGGTGCGGCCACCTGGCGCCACCTGTCCCAGCTGCCCGCTAAGAGCTTCAACCAGTGTGTGGCTGTGATGGACGGCTTCCTGTACGTGGCAGGAGGAGAGGACCAGAACGATGCACGCAACCAGGCCAAGCACGCTGTCAGCACCCTCAGCAGGTATATGGATATCCTGTATAACAACAGCAAAAAAAGAAACGTCCTCTCGCTGTCAACTGCGTTTATTTTCAGCAAACTTAACATGTGTAAATATTTGTATGAACAGAAGATTCAACAACTGAGACATAAACTGAACAAGTGCCACAGACACGTGACTAGCAGAAATGTAATAACTTGTCACTGAACAAAGGGGGGGGTCAAAAGTAACAGTCAGTATCTGGTGTGGCCACCAGCTGCATTAAGTACTGCAGTGCATCTCCTCCTCATGGACTGCACCAGATTTGCCAGTTCTTGCTGTGAGATGTTACCCCACTCTTCCACCAAGGCACCTGCAAGTTCCCTGACATTTCTGGGGGGAATGGCCCTAGCAATCACCCTCCGATCCAACAGGTCCCAGACGTCCTCAATGGGACTGAGATCCAGGCTCTTCGCCGGCCATGGCAGAACACTGACATTTCTGTCTTGCAGGAAATCACGCACAGAACGAGCAGTATGGCTGGTGGCATTGTCATGCTGGAGGGTCATCTCAGGATGTGGGCGTGTCCTACATGAGGGAGGAGGATGTCTTCCCTGTAACGCACAGCGTTGAGATTGCCTGCAATGACAAGCTCAGTCCGATGATGCTGTGACACACAGCCCCAGACCATGACGGACCCTCCACCTCCAAATCGATTCCGCTCCAGATTACAGGCCTCGGTGTAACGCTCATTCCTTCAACGATAAACGCAAATCTGACCATCACCCCTGGTGAGACAAAACCGCAACTCGTCAGTGAAGAGCATTTTTGCCAGTCCTGTCTGGTCCAGCGACGATGGGTTTGTGCCCATAGGCAACGTTGTTGCCGGTGATATCTAGCGAAGACCTGCCTTATAACAGGCCTACAAGCCCTCAGTCCAGCCTCTCTCAGGCTATTGCGGACAGTCTGAGCACTGATGGAGGGATTGTGCGTTCCTGGTGTAACTCGGGCAGTTGTTGTCATCCTGTATCTGTCCCGCAGGTGTGATGTTCGGATGTACCGATCCTGTGCAGGTGTTGTTACACGTGGTCTGCCACTGCGTGGACGATCAGCTGTCTGTTCTGTCTCCTTGTAGCGCTGTCTTAGGCGTCTCACAATATGGACATTGCAATTTATTGCCCTGGCCACATCTGCAGTCCTCATGCCTCCGTGCAGCATGCCCAAGGCACATTCACGCAGATGAGCAGGGACCCAGGCATCTTTCTTTAGGTGTTTTTCAGAGTCAGTAGAAAGGCCTCTTTAGTGTCCTAGTTTTCATAACTGTGACCTTAATTGCCTACCGTCTGTAAGCTGTTAGTGTCTTAACGACCGTTCCACAGGTGCACGTTCATTAATTGTTTATTGTTCATTGAACAAACATGGGGAACAGTGTTCAAAACCTTTACAATGAAGATATGTGAAGCTATTTTGATTTTTAGGAATTATCTTTGAAAGACAGGGTCCTGAAAAAGGAACGTTTCTTTTTTTGCTGAGTTTATGTATTAGCAAACACCCACACATGAGAAAAGTCACTGACTAGGTCCAGACCTTAACATACAGTAAATATTATAAGGCAGCAAAGCACACTTGAGTGTTCATTGATTATGTGTAGATTTCATTTCAATTTAGACAACTTCATATTCTGACTCATCACTGTTTATCTCTTCCTCCTCAGGTACGACCCTCGCTTCAACACCTGGCTGCATCTGGCTAGCATGCGCCAGCGCCGCACCCACTTCAGCCTGGTAGCCACCGGCGGGCGCCTGTACGCTGTTGGCGGCCGCAACGTGGAGGGCCTGCTGGCCACCATCGAGAGCTACCTGCCTTCCTCCAACATCTGGCAGCTCAAGACGCCCATGGAGATGCCACGCTGCTGCCACGCCAGTGCCGTGCTGCCCTCCGGAGACATCCTGGTGACCGGTGGCTACATCAACTGCGCCTACTCGCGCTCGGTGGCCTGCTACAACATTGAGACGGACACCTGGAGTGAGAAGGCCAGCCTGGAGACCCCCCGAGGCTGGCACTGCTCCTCCACCCTGGGAGGGAAGGTGTACGTGGTGGGTGGTAGCCAGCTGGGCCCCAGCGGAGACCGCATGGACGTCCTGTGCATGGAGGTGTTCTCCCCAGAGAACGGTGAGTGGAGCCGGGCCTCCCCCCTGCCCCTCGGCGTGAGCACGGCAGGCCTGTCACCCCTCGGGGAACAGCTGTACCTGCTGGGTGGCTGGAACGAGGCCGAGAAGCGATACAAGGCGGCCGTGCAGAAGTACACCCCGGCAACTGACAGCTGGTCCGTGGAGGAGAATCTGCCCGAGGCCACTGTGGGCGTGTCCTGCTGCACCCTGACCCTCCCACCCCGCCACACCCCCCGCAGGCAACAGCACCGCAACACCCCAACAACCAAAGAGGAGCAGCAACTGCCACAGAGAGAGAGCAGTGTGGCCCCACAGTCCATCACTGCCTAAGAGCGAGATTTTAAAAAATAAAATAAAAGAGAGAGGAAGATGGAAGGGAGGAGTGATAGAGGTGGAGGAGAGAAGAGAGCTGTAGATAGAGGAACAGAGCAGTAAAGAAAGGAAAATTAAAGATGGAAGGCAGAGTGAATTAACTCCTATACTGGTATGACAACAGCACATTAGGGAGTTCAATGAAATGGGGCCTATGTGGTTGTTGAATGTGAATATGACTGTAAATTAAATAAATTTGCAGTATGTGTACAATATGTATTGCAGTTAGTAAGGTGGAACATGTAACGACTGTGGTGATTACGTGTGTGTGTTTTTGTGTGTGTGTGTGAACATCCTGGAGTGAATGATAGTGTCAGGGTGTTCTACATTAAGTCATACAATCTTATGACAAATATTGCAATATGATTTTCAGCAAAACGTTAAACATTTCTCATTTAAAAGAAACAGCGAATATATGTATTTATAATACTATATGTATAACAGTACTGTAAAGTATGCTTGTCTGAAGTAGTTTAGCTCAGAAAAGTTTTATTATACATAATTTTTTTTTTTTTAAGTGCAATGAAGTGAGAGTTGCAGTGACTGCTGAAGTATAGGTGGACAAGGTTAGAGGTCAAAGTAACATGATTACAATGTCACCCATTGACGAACACAGGTAGAGAATGTCTGTCAGGGCGATAGCCCAGCAAACTGTGACCCTGACCTATTCGCAGGCCTCAGAATTTCCACCTACCAGAAACAAAACAGCAGACCTTTGATTCGGAAATTAAATGGGTGACCATTTAGAGATTTGGCTCAGGTCATGTTTTGTATTTAGGCCATGGGTTCCAGCTCACCTGTGTTTGTTATAGAGTTTGTCGACCTCCATCTCCATCCACTAGGGTAGCCTAGTGGTTAGAGCGTTGGACTAGTAACCAAAAGGTTGCAAGTTCATATCCCTGAGCTGACAAGGTACAAATCTGTTGTTCTGCCCCTGAACAGGCAGTTAACCCACTAGGCCGTCATTGAAAATAAGAATTTGTTCTTAACTGACTTGCCTAGTTAAATAAAGGTAAATAAAGCTACCAGGAATCAGTAAAACTCCCATAGATGGGAACCTGCCTAGCAAAAAAAAGGGGTCAAGTAAATGAGGACTCAACTATAATGTCATTGGATGCTAATTATGCTTATTTGATTGGAGGAATCACTCTGTATTCATCTTTCTGAGAGTTGCTGGCACAGGGTAAATGTGTGTTGGTGCTTTTGGCATTTACATGAGCAGCCCAATTCATATCTTTGACCATTTAGTAGAAAAATATCTGAAAAGGGCTGCCTGTGTAAACAGCCATTGTCTGTCCAGACAAGCAATTCCAGAGGCAACGTAACCCTGGTGTTTCACTGAATAAAGCCAAACTGACCTAAGAGGATATTTTTTATTTCACCTTTATTTCACCTTTATTTAACCAGGTAGGCTAGTTGAGAACAAGTTCTCATTTGCAACTGCGACCTGGCCAAGATAAAGCGTAGCAATTCGACACGTACAGTTACACATGGAATAAACAAAACATAGTCAATACAGTAGAAGAACAGAAAACAATTCTATATACAGTGAGTGCAAATGAGGTAAGTTTAGGAAATAGGCCATTGTGGCGAAGTAATTACAATATAGCAACTAAACACTGGAATGGTAGATCGGCAGAAGATGAATGTGCAGGTAGAGATACTTGGGGTGCAAAGGCGCTAAATAAATAAATACAGTATGGGAATGAGGTAGATAGATGGGCTGTATACAGATTTGCTATGAACAGGTGCAGTGATCTGTAAACTGCTCTGACAGCTGGTGCTTAAAGCTAGTGAGGGAGATGTGAGTCTCCAGCTCCAGAAATTTTAGCAATTCATTCCAGTCATGGGCAGCAGAGAACTGGATGGAAAGACGACCAAAGGAGGAATTGGCTTTGGGGGTGACCAGTGAGATATACCTGCTGGAGCGCGTGCTACGAGTGGGTGCTGCTATGGTGACCAGTGAGCAGAGATAAGGCGGGGCTTTACCTAGCAGAGACTTGTAGATAACCTGTAGCCAGTGGGTTTGGCAACGAGTATGAAGCGAGGGCCAACCAACGAGAACGTACAGGTCACAATGGTGGGTAGTGTATGGGGCTTTGGTGGATCGGTTTATTTCAAACCTCTGAGGTAACTTGTGGTCACATTGTCCAGGAAACGATTTCTGCATTGTCTATTGCCACTTTCTCTAAAATGGCATGAAATAGCTGCATTTGGAAGCATAAAATCCTCCATGCCTGCACCAACTCGTCTCCGACACTCTCCCAAAGGCATTCTGAAGAGCTGAGACAGCTGCTTAAATTCATGATTTCAAGAGCCACGTGACCTCCAAAAATAGTATCAAACTCAATTCACCCAGACTACTCAATTTAAGAGCCAATACTGCCATCATGTGCCAGAATAATGTATTACATACACAAAACGTTCAATACAACTGGCTGCACTTAGGAAAGTACACATCGGGCAAATCACTCAAAATCAAATAGTCTCCACCATACTTTCTGATTTTATATTAATTTCCCCTTTAATAGCTTCTTATGGTATAATTACAATTTGAGCTTCAGAGGCAAAAGCTTCTCAACAGACCCCTAGTATTCTGATTTTGAGAGCAGACTAAGAGAACATACTAACATGTGCTTGTAAGGAGCAAGCTCCAATCTTTCCAGAATCTAGACCCATTAGCGCAGTCTGTCCTTTGAGTCATGTTACTGTCAATAGTTTCCTATTATGCAGAATTATAAATGTGGATTACTCAACATAAAATTCAGCATATCACTTCAATGACCACAGAACCAAACACTGGTATTTTTCCATTTTATTACAGTTATAAACATGGTCAACGATGGTTTTTTACTTCCCGGGGAGGATGATACCGTCATACTAAAGAAAGGAGAAAAAAAAAGGAAACAATTAGATGCTTAGCAAGGAAGTCTACTCAAGCTGCACACAAAAGAAAAGCCATCAATTTTATATATTACACAGGTCATTCAGCCTTACTATACAATACGAGTCAGAGTTCTTACCAACAGCATTCAAGCAACAAGAAGGCAATCATACCTGCATGGGGGCACTGAGTGCAGGCTTTTATTTGAGCCAAACGGTAACCGCCAATTCAAAATTATCAAAGTCAACATTGAAGACCAAATTGTTGATTAGTAGACTCAGGAGTGCGTTACTGCTTAATTGGCAACACACAGCAAATAATCTGCAGGTATGACTGCCCACCCTGTATAAGAGAACCCACACACCTTCTGCTGGAACCAGCGCATGGCTTCCTCTTTGCGGATGCGGTGCCTGAAACCAATGCGGCCCGTTTTCTGCTTCTTGTCAGCAATGCTGAAACCGGGTCTGCCCAGGACCTGAAAACAAAAAGAGTGAAAGAGAGTGTGGTTCAGATTAGAAGACATGTAAAACCCTATCGTATCCCAACTGGCAGGTAAAATCAAAAAAATAATAATTCTAAAATATGTGAAGCCACTCACGACGTAGAAGTCCAGTCCGTAGATACCGATGCTGGGGTCGTACTTTATTCCCAGATCAATGTGTTCCTGGATGCCAAAGCCAAAGTTGCCGGTGTCGGAGAAGTTGTTCTTCCTCAACTCGTACTCACGCACCTTTGGAAGAAACAAGGTATTCCATTTAGCAGGGGCAACATGTTGCAACATTAGGCAGTATGCCTAAATACATTGCTAATGTGGACAATGGTCAAAGTTGACACCTTGCCAAATCAAAATCACCATTGGCTGAGGATGAACACAAGTGATTAAACTTAACCATAAGTATACGGAACTCTAGGAAAATACGAATAGGGGTAAATGTTACGACTACACTAAACCCTACCCTAAAGGGTGTCAGAAAGAAACATTCCCGTGGCAAATGGTGATTAAGAGTTTTGCATAGTCAACAAACCCACATCCCAAAACACTCATGCAGTGGTTGTAATAAATGGACAGTGTATAAAATATTGAAAACTCACCTTGAGTCCCTTTTCCAGGATCTCCTCAGCCTTAGCTCCACGGACCGTACAGTGGACAGCAATCTTTTCATTTCTGCGGATGCCGAACGATCGCACAGTGTAGCGGGCTGAGGGGTACAGGGGGAGGAAGACTTCAGCACAAACATTTTCCACTAACATGTCAATCAACAGGGTAACCATCAAACACACAGCCACAGATGATCATAAACAAAACAGGCATAGGATACCTACCCTTGGAGAAGACAGGAGTCTGGCCTGTGAGCTGCTCAAGCACCTTAGCAGCACGGGTCAGTCTGTCACCACTCTCCCCAACACAGATGTTCATACAAAGCTTGCGGATGCGAAGCTCACGCATGGGGTTCTCCTTTTTCTCGCTCTGTTCCTGTTGAAATCAAACGTTGGCATTAGGTGGCTGGGAGGTTAACAGTTACGTTTCGTATGTTTCGCTAGCTACATCAGCTGTCCGCTATGCAGCCAGGCTGGATAGCTAGCTAGTTGCAAACATAGCAACATGTCGATATTAACTAGCTATTAAATCCTGGTCAATGTCAATAGATACCCAACTGGCGATCTTTAGGCCGTTTCCAAGCAGCCACACATAATTACACTGACAAATATATTCAAAAACGTGATTCAATGCGTTTAACTTCCTGGCTAAATAACCAGATTCCTGCCAACAGGACATGCCGGTGCATATCCTATGGCTTATCGTCGGCTGCTACTAGCCACCTCGCTAAGGTATCATGTTTACAATGTTGCAGTCAATTGTACAATTTCGTGAATGTTCATATTTTCACTGTTCGCATGTTAACGTTCTACCGATGTCGCGTCAACTGTAACAAAGTACTGGGAAACATATTCGGAGAGAAACCTCGACTTCAACAGCCATGTCACTTTCCCCAACATACGCTTCAATTAAAAGCAAGGACGCATATTTTGTGCGTAATACAACTTTGTTTCAATAGTGCACATTAACCTACTCATGTCTGGTTATAAAAACAATGGGTTTTTGGCCGTATAACGCTGATGATTGTGGATTTAAAAGGTAACCCGCGAAATCTTGCCTCCTTATACGTAAAACCTGCACTCACCGCCATGTTTGATCACTTGAAGAGGACGACACATTTCCGGGCCAGCGCATTTATAGGGAAGTGTTTAACTAAATGAGCCCTACGTAAAATCACGCATTTGAAGAAAGGTTCCATAGGCGCACAAATTCAATAATAATGTACAGTAAAACAGTATATATCATTATTCAATTGCGCTTATATAAGACTGTTTAGATTCAAGAACACAATAAAATGGTTTATTTAAAGCAAAATTACAAGTGGAAAATGTCATCCCTATTTTTTTGCCTGATTTGCATGTTATTTTGGCATTAATTAATATGTGTCACATATCAGTTTTCAAACAATGTAAAAAATAAAAATAATAATTGAGTTAATAAAGCTGCATGCAAACATGGTCTCTTTTTTGGACTAAGGCTGCTCCAAAATGCAGGTGTTTCTGCCTAGCTCAGTGCTTTGTGTGGTGGTGGGGCAGAAGTGGAAAATATGGAGCTTAGGGGTTGGTAATGTCCTCTAGTCGCGCCGTGATTGGCTCAGTGTACTGTCACTCATGGGGACACTACGTCACCGCAAAATCTAAGGGGACAGCTCGAAAATTCAAGCCCTTGGGTGCTGCCTAGAGTTACATTAGAAGTGCCCATCCAAGAAGGCTCAAGGTCATTGGCCACAGATAAAATGACATCAAATCACATTATATCTACCGGGGCTTTGATTGGACTGATCATGTCAACATCATACTTTCTAAATCTTAGCTAGCAAGCTAGACAAGCAGTCATCATCTTGAATCACATCTACAATCTACTGGAAAATCATTTTCAATCCTTGTTTTATGAAGATAAATTATAGATAAATGTATTGATGCTCATCTGCCATTGGACATAAACATTGCACAACAAGTTTGAAATCGCAAATTCAACAATGAGTGGTTTGGAAGGAATCAGTGGCTAGCTGCAAGCGTTGCAAGCAATCACTAGCCTGCTATTCAGTGGAGTGGGTGTGTGGTCCAAGTCTGGGTTTAAGAGTCTCTTTACCAAGCTCTTTATCAATCCAGCATTACTTCTGCCATGTTTAAAACAACTGGAAACTTGGAACTGGGAAATCTCAGACTTCAGTGAGTTCAAGACAACTGGGAACTCTGAAAAAAAGAGCTCAGACTGGGAAAATGGTCATCCAACTCGGAATTCCAAGTCGGGAACTCAGGCGTCTTTCTAGAGCTCTAGAAATCACACTGACGTTGTGATTCTACCTTGTTTTTTTCCAGTTCCCAGTTGTCTTGAAAGCACAATAAATCCATGCCATATGTTGATGACACAATTTGCCCACAAGGACCGCTGCACCACCTTCTTTTTCAAGTGAGCACAGCACAACAAGGTGAGTCCAAAAATGTATTGTATGCTGCTGCATAAATTATATAAAATGCCAGCTAAGAACGTAATAATAAGAGTATGTTGTTTAGTAAGCTGTTAGTAGCCCATGTGCCTCACCCTAATAATTTGGTCCCTTTCCCCCTCATAACTTAGCCTACTGTTCTGACTTTGTGGTGCACATGTAGCCTCAAATCAAATGTTATTGGTCACATACATATATTTAGGAGACGTTATTGTGGGTGTAGCGAAATGCTTGTGTTCCTAGCTCCAACAGTGCAGTAGTATCTAACAGTGCTGTAGTATCTAAAACAATTCACAACAATGCACACAAATCTAAAAGTAAAATAATGGAATTAAGAAATATATAAATATTAAATTGAGCAATGTCGGAGTGGCATTCATTACAGTATAATTGAATACAGTATATACATATGAGATGAGTAAAGCAGTATGTAAACATTATTTGAACATTATTAAAGTGACTAGTGTTCCATTATTAAGTGGCCAGTAGCCTATTTTAGAGAAATGTAAGCACTAAATATTATAAAACCTTTCATTGTCTGCTTACAGTGCATTTGGAAAATGTATTAAATAGTTTTTTTCCTCATCAATCTACACACAATACCCCATAATGACAAAACAAAAACAGTTTTTTAGAAATATTTGCAAATGTATTCAAAATAAAAAATGGAAAAACCTGTTTTCGCTTTGTCATTATGGGGTATTAATGAGGACAATTAAAAACAAAATACATTTTAGAAGAAGGCTGTAACGTAACAAAATGTGAAAAAAGGGAAGGGGTCTGAATACAATTTCAGAATGCACTCTATATACCCCCTTTATTTATCCTACAGTTCTGACTTGGTGTACAGGGAGAATAATGTAAGAACGGCCCATGTTCTGAATTCTGTTGCTGTACGTTTCTAAAGTGATGAAGAAATAGTTATATTGACTACGTCCGTCCTCGTTAATGCCTTAATTGAAATGACAGATTGCCCCGTATCTGCTCGTCGTCCCCTTATAGTCTGTACATCTCAATTGTCAGTAGAAACCACATTTTTAAGAAAGTCACCCATATCAGCTATGTTTTCTTTAAAGGAAGTAAATTAGGCTGAATGAACTGTTTCGCTGCCAGACAAGACTCCGCTGATAGCCAGATGTAATAGTGGTAAGGTTTCACTCCATGGTGGTGAAAAGAAAGCTCTGCTGTTGGGATAGCTTTATTTAAACAGTTTGTGGGCACTGTTTGTCACCGTTATAGTACAATTCATGTATTGTTTAGTGTTGTGTTGTTGCTTTGCTGGCATGCGTTTTTTTTTGTTGCCCCACCAAGATTTACAGGCTAAAATCGCCACTGCAGATCACACTTTAGTTTTTGTTGTCCTAGGCTACCTGGTTAAAATGCTTCCTCGCTAGCCTAACTTCCTTTCATGGGCAACAACGCGACAGGCTAGTTTCTTAACATAGCCTACTACATCTAGCTACATATTGAACTTCCATCCTCTCAGGCCAGGGGCACAATGTATGAATTTATGGTTAGATCAGAATCACCATTATAATCATTGGCCAGTACAGAGAATTAAGTAAAACCACAAGTCCAAATCCCTATCTCCATCCATGGCTAATTTAAGAAAGGGATCATTTTAGCATGCTAGCTAGCCACCGGAGGACAACGACACAAGAAGATGCAACAAGTTTTTTCTGTAAATGATGTTTGGCTTGTGATTGGTGTAAAGCCAAATCCAAACTGGCTTCCCTTGACACTTTGTTTTGGTGCGCCGGGAGCATATACAGTTGAGCTTAATCAGTTTAGCTCAACGCTGATTGGCTATTATGTTATAAAAAAGATATAAAGGGAAGTCAAACGCTCTCTGGTTTCCCTTGCATTCAATGCTATGGGCTGCAACAATGTCATACTCTTTCTGACCAGACAGTATCAGATAGATGGCCTACAGATACAGAGGGGCACTGTTTCGCTCGCTCTGATGTTTTCTCTGGTAAAATACATTTAGCCTCTTGCGAATTGGAGGAAAATAATGAAAGATTTAAAAAATATATATATTTCTTGGTAAAATAATTTGAGAAGCCTGGCTGCCCTTGGCATCCATGAATGAATGCACGCCACTGAAAATAAATGGTGGGGAAATTATTGGAACCATTATTGGAACCATTTCCAGACCAGCAACTCTCTTATAGCACTGTAAGGAAACAAGGATTTAATTTACACACACCATATTATAAAATATAAGATCATACATGCAGGACAAGTGATACTTAATCATGTTTATTTAAATGTTTGTTATGAAGTACAAGTACAAAGAAAGTATGAAAATGTATGCACTACTGTAAGTCGCTCTGGATAAGAGCGTCTGTTAAATGACTAAAATGTAAATGTACATTGGGAGTAGTAGTTAACAATACATTGCGTAGCTACTATACTCGTGGTAATCTGCATAACTGTCAGTGCATTCGGAAAGTATTCAGACCCTTTGACATTTTCCACAATTTGTTACATTACAGCCTTTCTAAAATGGATGAAAATTGATTAAAATAACAAAGCAATAAAACAGGTTTGTAGAAAATTTGGTACATCTTTTTTTTCTGAATTCAAAAATCGAATACAATTTTATTTGTCACATGCGCCGAACATAACAGGTGTAGACCTTACCATGAAATGCTTACCTACAAGCCTTTAACCAACAATGCCGTTTTAAGAAAATAGAGTTAAGAAAAGATTGACTAAATAAGATCAAAGAAAAATGTATTATAACACAATAATAATGAGGCTATATACAGGGGGTACAGGGTCAATGTGCAGAGGTACAGGTTAGTCAAGGTAATTTGCACATGTAGGTCGGGGTGAAGTGACAATGCATAGATAATAAACAGTGAGTAGCAGCAGTGTAAAAACAAAGGGGAGGGGGGGTCAATGCAAATAGTCTGGGTGGCCATTTAATTAATTGTTCAGCAGTCTTATGGCTTGAGGTTAGAAGCTGTTAAGGAGCCTTTTGGACCTGAACTTCGAGAGAACAGTCTATAACTTGGGTGACTGGAGTCTTTGACAATTTTTTGGAACTTCCTCTGACACCCGCTAGTATATAGGTCCTGGATGGCAGGAACCTTAGCCCCAGTAATGTATGGCGCCGTATGCACTACCCTCTGCAGTACCTTACGGTCGGATACCGAGCAGTTGCCATACCAGGCGGTGTTGCGACCGGTCAGGATGCTCTCGATGGTGCAGCTGTGGAACTTTTTGATGGTCTGGGGACCCTTGCCAAATCTTTTCAATCTCTTGAGGGCGAAAAGGCATTGTCGTGGTCTCTTCACCACTTTCTTGGTGTATTTGGACCATGATAGTTTGTTGGTGACGTGAACACCAAGGAAATTGAAGTTCTCAACCTACTCCACTACAGCCCCGTCGATGTGGATGGGGGCCTGTTCAGCCCTCCTTTTCCTGTCGTCCACGATCATCTCCTTTGTCTTGCTCACATTGAGAGGTTGTTGTCCTGTCACCACACTGCCAGGTCTCTGACCTCCTCCCTATAGGCTGTCTCATCGTTGTCGGTCAGGCCTACCACTGTTGTGTGGTCAGCAAACTTAATGATGGTGTTGGAGTCGTGCTTGGCCACACAGTCGTGGTTGAACAGGGAGTACAGGAGAGGACTAAGCACGCACCCCTGAGGGTCCCCCCGTGTTGAGGATCAGCGTGGCAAATGTGTTGTTGCCTACCCTTACAGCTTAGAGGCGGCCTGTCAGGAAGTCCAGGATCCAGTTGCAGAGGGAGGTGTTATGTCCCAGGGTCCTTAGCTTGGTGATGAGCTTGTGGGCACTACAGTGGTGAACGCTGAGCTGTAGTCAATGAACAGCATTCTCACATAGGTATTCATTTTGTCCAGGTGGAATAGGGCAGTGTGGAATGCGATTGAGATTAATTCATCTGTGGATCTGTTGGGGCGGTATGCAAATTGGAGTGGGTCTAGGGTTTCCAGGATGATGGTGTTGATGTGAGCCATGACCAGCCTTTCAAAGCACTTCATGGTTACCGACGTGAGTGCTATGGGGCAGTAGTCATTTAGGCAGGTTACCTTCGCTTTCTTGTGCACAGGAACTATGGCGGTCTGCTTGAAACATATAGGTACTACAGACTCGGTCAGGGAGAGATTGAAAATATCAGTGAAGACACTTGCCAGTTGGTCCGCGCACGCTCTGAGTACACGTCCTGGTAACCCGTCTGGCCCTGTGGCCTTGTAAATGTTGACCTGTTTAAAGGTCTCGCTCACACAGTCATCCGGAACAGCTGGTGCTCTCATGCATGCTTCAGTGTTGCTTTCCTCAAAGCGAGCATAACAGGCATTTAGACTGTCTGGTAGGCTCGCATCACTGGGCAGCTTGCGACTAAGTTTCCCTTTGTAGTCCATAATAGTTTGCAAGCCCTGCCACATCTGACGAGTGTCAGAGCCGGTGAAGTAGGATCCAATCTTAGTTCTGTATTGACACTTTGCCTGTTTGATGGTTCATCTGAGTGCATAGCAGGATTTCTTATAAGTGTCCGGATTAGTGTCCCGCTCCTTGAAAGCGGCAGCTCTAGTCTTTAGATTGGTCGGTACTTAAGTATTCAGACCCTTGAAACACCTTTGGCAGCGATTACAGCCTCAAGTCTTCTTGGGTATGACACTACTAGCTGGGCACAATGGTCTTTGGAGAGTTTCTCCCAGATCCTCTCAAGCTCTTTCAGGTTAGATGGGGAGCTTCGCTGCACAGCTATTTTCAGGTCTCTGTGCAGATGTTAGATCGGGTTCAAGTCCGGGCTCTGGCTGGGCCACTCAATGACCTTCAGAGACTTGTCCCAAATCCACTCCTGCGTTGTCTTGGCTGTGTGCTCAGGGTCGTTGTCCTGTTGGAAGCTGAACCTTCGCCACAGTCAGGTCCTGAGCGCTCTGGAGCAGGTTTTCATCAAGCATCGCATTGTATTTTGCTCTGTTGATCTTTCCCTCAATCCTGACTAGTCACCCAGTCTCTGGTGCTGAAAAACATTCCCACAGCATGATGCTGCCACCACTATGCTCTCCCGTAGGGAAGGGACCAAGTTATCTTCCAGATGTGACACTTGGCATTCAGGCCAAAGAGTTCAATCTTGGTTTCATCAGACCAGAGAATCATGAGCCTTTTACTGAAGAGTGGCTTCCATCTGGCCACTCTACCATAAAGGCCTGATTGGGGCAGTGCTGCAGAGATGGTTTTCTTTCTGGAAGGTTCTCCCATCGCCACAGTGGAACTCTGGAGCTCTGTCGGAGTGATCATCGGGTTATTGGTCACCTTCCTGACCAAGGCCCTTCTCCCCCGATTGCTCAGTTTGGCCTGGCGGCCAGCTCTAGGAAGAGTCTTGGTGGTTCCAAACTACTTCCATTTAAGAATGATGGAGGCCACTGTGTTCTTGGAGACCTTCAAAGCTGCAGACATTTTTTTGCACCTGTCTCGGTGCTCCTTGGACAATTCTTTTGACCTCATGGCTTGGTTTTTGCTCTAACATGCACTGTCAACTGTGGGACCTTATATAAACAGGTGTGTTACTTTCCAAATCATGTCCAATCAACTGAATTTACCACAGGTGGACTCCAATCAAGTTGTAGAAACATATAAAGGATGATCAACGGAAACAGGATGCACCTGAGCTCAATTTCGAGAATCATAGCAAAAGGTCTGAATACTTATATAAATAAGGTATTTCTGTTTGTTATTTTTTTATACATTTCTAAAAACCTGTTTTCGCTTCGTCATTGTGGGGTATTGTGTCTAGATTAATGAGGAACAGTTTAGAATAAGGCTGCAACATAACAAAATGTGGAAAAAGGAAGGGGTCTGAATACTTTCCGAAAGCACTGTATATACAAATACAACATTTTTACTTTTGGGCTAAATGTTTCATTGTGTTTGTCTAGAGCAAAGACATGATTTAGAGAGAAATACAAATCTGGAATCCTATCCTATGTTATACTGTTTCAAAATGGCATACCATTTTCTACAGCTGCATGTCATTTTACCACCATCTGCTGTAGATAGACTGTCTCTGCCACCTTCCTACCACCGATGGGCAGGACAGACACCTCTACAGGAGGTAACAAACATAGACAAGAACCACAACCAAAGCCACAATTTTGAACATTTGCTCAAAGGATTTCATCTCAACAACTTGGGGTGGCAGGATAACAGGATACTGGATAACAGGAGTCTGCTGTACAACAGGGGAAAGCTGGGGCTGGGAGTCACTGTGGGAGTGCACTGCCAGTGGTGGGGAAGGAGCCGGGGGCATTAAAAGGGGAAGCCCCTGTCTCCTCTGCTCCTCCAGAGCCTCAATCAGAAACACCAAAGCTTTGCGCGGGAAGGTTGGTGGGGCAAAGAGGTTGGAGGTGGGGACAAAGAAGTGGGGGAGCAGACCACTTCTTGCGTGGCCCTCCAGGGCCCTTAGGAGGTGCATGAAGCAGGCAGGCAGCTGACGGGGCGTCCACAGGGAGTCCTGGGCCCTGATCGAGAGGGTGTGTAGGAAGGCTGTCTTCCCGTGGTAGGAGCACAGTGCATCCAGCTCTTGAGGGTAGCGTTGCTTCAGTCCCTCGATCAGGCACTTAAGGAGCTTGAAGCACTGCTTACTAAACGAGAGGAGGAGAGAAAGAGAGGTTCATAATATAGATCACTTCACATAAAGGTGTTTGTTCAGTATTAGGGATAAATGAGTCACAGGTGATAGTAAACGGTGTTGTAGAGCGAATTCTGACCGGCAGCACTTGGTGGCAGAGGTCTCACAGCAGGTCCTCTTGTTCCCATGAGTCTTGATCAGTTCCTTTTCTATGTGAGAAAAGGAAATCCTCCAACTCTCTGCAGGAGACAAAGCAGCAACATTTCAATCAAAGGGAAAATATCATTCACATTCAGTGTATCAATCATGTATCGGTCACAAAAACTATACACATCCAGAGTCCTGCACCTCTGGCTCTGGCACAAAACAACAATGTTCCGCACACCTTTAGCTGCCTCACTAAGATTTCGTCCCGGGGGTTTCTTGGGCACAAAGAAGCAAGTTTGGTGGGTGAGAGAGCGCCGGGTCTTCTTCCCCAGCCAGTTGTCCACATCTGGGCCGGCGCGGGCAGCCAGAGGCCAGCCCTGTGAGGAGGGCACTTCCAGGGCGGGCACCACATCCACAGAAAGTAGTTCCTGTTTCCCATGATCCACCTCCAACAGGGAAAGGGTCACCGCTGGTGAGTTTGGACGCTTCCTATTCACAACCCAACGCCAGCTATTTCCAGGCACTGGTGATCAAAGAACACACAAAAGCATACAGGCAACGTCATGTCATATTTAGACAAAACAATGCCCCAGGTGGTTGGAGATGTGCACTACGACCACTGACCTCAAAGGCTCAAATAATCATATTGACCCCTCAACAACATAGCATCTACAGACAAACCAGTTGTACAAGATATACAGTATGGGTATGTGAGCATTTATATGACTGCATTCGTATACTCTCAGGTGAATATAGACCAGTTACCACACCTCTGTAGGTGCTGATGAACTTGCGGACCAGACGGTGCATTTCACTTATGATCTTGCTGGCTGAGATGGTGAGCCCATCGTCCAAAAGGAAAGACCGTATGTGGGAACGGGTTGATCGGGATAGGGCGACTTCGTAGAAGAGGCCGTGGTATTGGTCCAGCTCAGTCATTTTGAGGCGGGAAGGAGACTGGAGCTTCAGCATCATGTCAAACTCATTTGGGTTGAGTATCTGTTGGCACACAATGGCAATAAGTACAATTGACTATTTATATACTATTTAGTTTCATTCACAGGATTATAATAAAAGTAAAGTATAGTCACTGAATGCAAAGGGCAGGTTTGACTGACCCAGATGAACTCACAAACAGCAACACTTGACATTCAACACAAGATGAACAAGGACCTCCATGTTTGCATGTCATATTTCCCTATTATGTACAGTATGTGATACTACAGTTGAGGTCGGAAATGTACATACACTTAGATTGGAGTCATTAAAACTCGTTTTTCAACCACTCCACAAATTTCTTCTTAACAAACTATAGTTTTGGCAAGTCGGTTAGGACTTTGTGCATGACACATGTCATTTTTCCAAAAATTGTTTACAGACAGATTATTTCACTTATAATTCACTGTATCACAATTCCAGTGGGTCAGAAGTTTACATACACTAAGTTGACTATGCCTTTAAACAGCTTGGCTTTAGAAGCTTCTGATAGGCTAATTGACATCATTTGAGCCAATTGGAGGTGTACCTGTGGATGTATCTTTTGGTGTTTTTCAGAGTCAGCAGAAAGGCCTCTTTAGTGTCCTACGTTTTCATAACTGTGACCTTAATTGCCTACCGTCTGTAAGCTGTTAGTGTCTTAACGACCGTTCCACAGGTGCATGTTCATTTATTTTTTATGGTTCATTGAACAAGCATGGGAGACCATGTTTAATCCCTTTACAATGAAGATCTGAAGTTATTTGGATTTTTACTAATTATCTTTGAAAGACAGGGTCCTGAAAAAGGGACATTTCTTATTTTGCTGAGTTTATAGCCAAAGTAAAACGAGTTCTATCGACATAACCTGAAAGGCCGCTCAGCAAGGAAGAAGCCACTGCTCCAAAACGGACATAAAAAAGCCAGATTACGGTTTGCAACTGCATATTGGGACAAAGATCATACTTTTTTGAGAAATGTCCTGTGGTCTGATGAAACAAAAATATAACTGTTTGGCCATAATGACCATTGTTACGTTTGGAGGAAAAAGGGGGAGGCTTGCAAGCCAAATAACACCATCCCAACCGTGAAGCACAGGGGTGGCAGCATCATGTTGTGGGGATGTTTTGCTGCAGGAGGGACTGGTGCACTTCACAAAATAGATGGCATCATGAGGTAGGAAAATGATGTGGATATATTGAAGCAACATCACAAGACATCAGTCAGGAAGTTAAAGCTTGGTCGAAAATGGGTCTTCCAAATGGACAATGACCCCAAGCATACTTCCAAAGTTGTGGCAAAATGGCTTAAGGACAACAAAGTCAAGGTATTGGCCATCACAAAGCCCTGACCTCAATCCTATAGAAAAGTTGTGGGCAGAACTGAAAAAGCGTGTGCAAGCAAGGAGGCTTACAAACCTGACTCAGTTACACCAGCTCTGTCAGGAGGAATGGGCCAAAATTCACCCAACTTATTGTGGAAAGCTTGTGTAAGGCTGTCCAAAACATTTAACCCAAGTTAAACAATTTAAAGGCTATTTTTACTAGGATTAAATGTCAGGAATTGTGAAAAACTGAGTTTAAATGTATTTGGCTAAGGTGTATGTAAACTTCTGACTTCAACTGTATATGTTTGGGGGTGAGGATTTGTTTTTGCTGTATATGTTTATGACGGACAGTAAACATTCCTATCAGTGTTAAGGTGGGGCATTGGTGAGGGGGTAAGAGATGTACCGGTAATGCAGGACAGGCAGCCATATTGCAGTATTGGCTCATCAAAACTGTCTAATCAGTCACTCAGGGTTCATCCATGTTTTTTAAAACACACCTTAAGTGGAAATGTGGATAATTTGCTGTTGGGTTATTCTCTTGTGTTCATGTGTTTTAAATGAGCTGCCAGCTAGAGACATATCCCGTCTCATGGTGTGAGTTACCTTGACCATCTCGTAGTATGAGCCACTGCTGAGCACAGAGGCTGACTGGAAGTAGGGCTGCTCGTCACTGTTCTTGAGGAAGACCAGCAGGCTTTCCCGGAGATGGTTGACCAGGTCCACGGCCCACTGCCGGTCACTCTGGCGGAGCTTAAGGTCCTGGGCCCGAAGCCTGATCCAACGGGCCAGCTCTGGGGAGATAGGGGCCAGCTCGTCCCCTGGTTTGGGGATCTTGGCTGTGGGCATATTGATGTATTGGCTGGACTGTCTCAGATGAGCATTGTATTGAAGCATGAATGGTGTAATTTTCAACCTGTTTTACAGGATTATACACACATGAACTTCATCTACAAAACATCTTTCTGTCTCAGAGGCAAAAACTCACTCAACTCAGAATGTCAATTCTAGCTAGATTAATGAATGTAACATGTTACTGATTGTCTTATCATCTATGACACTAATACACACATCAGATAAGGACAATCAACAATAGCATTGAAGCGAGTAGGTCTAACATGCTATTACCTGCCTGGTGTGGTCTCTGCCTAGGGAGGTGTGAGGTGAGTGTGGCTGGGGTACTGGCATTTCCATCATCCTGACCCAGCAATGCCCCAGTCTGAGAGTCCTCTATAGGGCTACCTTCATCTCCGTCCAGAAACCCACCATCCTCTGCCTCTCTGCCCAGGCTAGGTTGGAGGTCGATGGGGGTGGATGGGGTCCTTCTGAGTGATGGAGTTGTCTGGTGCTCTCCAGAGGGTGTGGATGGAACTGAGCTCTGTCTCCTGGAGGATGATCCCCTCTGAGGTGTGCTTCTGTTCATCTTTCTACTTTGATCAACGCACACAAACACAAATCAATTCAGATAAACTATATCTGAAAGTATGACATAAATATAATTTGAATATCCTCTTCCTTCTAGGTTGAATGTATATAGGATAGGACTGCTCAATAATAATAAAAAACTACCTCAACGTTTAGTGGGTGCTTATAAACATAGCACCACAGAGATCATAATAAATTACTAAATTTGATGTCATTTTAGTACAATGAAAGTAATGCTGAGGTCCTGCCATGAGGAATTAACATAATTGTTGTTTCCAAGACCTTACCCGAACCACAATGACCCCAGCCCAGGCTACATGTTACTCAAGACAACCTGGTTTGTGACATTTTATTCGTAATCCCAGACCGATTGTTAAATAATCATTCAACCATTGTGAAATGTTACACGGGTTGTGAAGATGTACCTGCTATTGCCGTCTTTGTCACAAATATCAGCTTGGTAGGGTGACAGACTGAGACGTCGCTATTGCTCTTCTCCGTGTCGGCTCACTTACTGTGTGACAGCATATCCCCGTTTCCTGCCACTATTCCCATTTTCGCTTTCTATTTCCCAAGTATGATGTCACATATAAATGAAAGATAAAAGAGCATTGCCCCTCCTTTGTCTTTTTAGCAGTGGATGACGGGTTGATACTGAACGTAAAACTGTAAGAGAGGTTTTCACCAGAGGATTGTATAGGTACCGTCATAAAAATATTATGCTCTACTAGGTTCGTGAAAGCTTGCCATTTTGTGCGAAAGCTTTAATATTAAGGGAAAAAAACCCACTGGCAATTAGTTTATCTTTCAATAACAACCCCATAATTTAACAGTAGCCGAAATTTACTGATGTACAATTTCCTACAGGGCAGACACTTTTCTGAAAGTATGCATCTACAGTATTGACATGTTTAGCAACAACACTTACATTTCTGAAGTAACTCAAATGAGAAAAACCGAGGCAGTGAATCATATCTATCGAATATTCCCCAAAGAAATTGATAGGTATTATTTTCTGTTTGTAGTCAATATTGTAAACCAATGGAACGTTTTCAGCAAATCAATCCAAAATCTGACAACTAGCTCAATGTTTCACAGCAACAGAAATCAGACTTTATTTTCATATTCTAACACAACATATAATTTCATGATAGATACCAGTATGTATCCAACAGTAACTGATTCAGCGTTTGGCTTATGAGAAACAAGAAACAGCAGCGTTTTGGCAGTTAATGTTCATGTTTTTTTATTTTTGGTGTTATCATAATTTCCCCTAAAGCATTATTCTTCGAACATTTGCTTTCCTTTCCTGCGAAAACTTTTGCGATGGGTTTTTATTAGCATTAGCCAGTCCTTGAGTAGAGAGCTCAGGTTCTGAGACACTGCAGGATGGGATGCCGGTGACACGCCTGGTTGTTGCTGGATGTCTGGAGCAGGAATTCATTTGGCTTTGGTGGCCTTAATGGCAGACTTGGTCACCTTGCCAGTGCTGGCAGCCTTCTTGTCAACGGCCTTGATGACACCAACGGCAACGGTCTGTCTCATGTCGCGTACGGCAAAACGACCTGCAACAGTTAAGAGAAATGGTTACTGGACGGGTCTGAACGATTTTTTGTGTGGTTTTGCTAAATGGAGTGTCAGCATATTCCAGAAGTCATTGAAGTTCCTACTTCACTGCTTTTGTAAGTGACATTGTAAGGTTGAGACTAGTAAGATCTCTTCACCATCTTACAAGCAATGCAACAGTAAATGTGTGGAGAATTCTTTCAATACCAAAAGGCTGCATTACCCAGATGTGTCCTATACAGTTATGGGAACCCCCACGTAACACGTAACCCATAATCGTCATCATTAGGTGTTCGTGTGTGACTCACCGAGGGGAGGGTAGGCGGCGAAGCTCTCCACACACATGGGCTTTCCTGGCACCATGACGATGATGGCGGCGTCTCCAGATTTCAGGGCTTTGGGGTTGTCCTCAAGCTTCTTGCCGGAACGACGGTCGATCTTCTCCTTGAGCTCGCTGAACTTGCAGGCGATGTGAGCGGTGTGGCAATCCAGCACGGGGGCATAGCCCTGGGAGATGGTGCCCGGGTGGTTCAGGATGATGACCTGAAGATTGGGGTAAAGGTTGGGTAAGGATGGGCTGGACTCTAGACCTACAGTGAAAGGGGGTTGGTACGTAGCAAAACTGAATTTAAAAAGTGCACTTTAAAAAAAATGTGTTTATGAAAGTGCTAATTTATGGCCAGAAACGAGATATGTAGTAAAGTAGACTTACAATATTAGTATTTTGTGTTATCTTTCCCAAAACTACATTGAAAATCAGTTCCATCTCTCACCTGAGCTGTGAAGTTGCCGGCCTCCATTGGGGGGTCATTCTTGCTGTCTCCAGCCACGTTGCCACGACGGATATCCTTGACGGATACGTTCTTGACGTTGAAGCCAACATTGTCACCGGGTAGAGCCGCTTCCAGGGTCTCGTGGTGCATCTCCACAGACTTCACCTCAGTGGTGACATTAGCGGGGGCGAAGGTGACGATCATACCGGCCTTCAGGGTGCCAGTCTCCACACGGCCCACGGGTACTGTTCCAATACCTGATGGGAAACAAGTATTTAACCACAAGACACATACCCATTCATGTCTAAAGAAAATAACCAGTACATTCAAACATATTGATCTATGACTGGTTCTTACCGCCGATTTTGTAGACGTCCTGCAGGGGCAGACGGAGGGGCTTGTTGGTGGGGCGGGAGGGGGCCAGGATAGAGTCCAGAGCCTCCAGAAGGGTCACACCGCTAGCGCCACCCTCCTTACGTTCCACCTTCCATCCCTTGAACCAGCCCATCTGCAATGGCCAACAGAAGAAACAAGATCAATATTACAGACTTACTTACCTGTCAAGAGTTAATCCTACTTTAAAGTTCTAGCCCTAATAATTTACACATATAACCACCTAGACCTACACTGCTGTGGTTTAGTTTATCGTGTGTGGATGGGCTACTCACGTTGGGGCTAGCCTCCAGCATGTTGTCCCCATGCCATCCAGAGATGGGCACAAAGGCGACAGTGGCAGGGTTGTAGCCAATCTTCTTGATGTAGGTGCTGACCTCCTTCTGGATCTCCTCAAACCGCTTCTGGCTGTAGGGGGGCTCAGTAGAGTCCATCTTGTTGACGCCAACAATGAGCTGTTTCACTCCCAGAGTGTAGGCGAGGAGAGCGTGCTCACGGGTCTGGCCGTTCTTGGAGATACCAGCCTCAAACTCACCCACACCACCAGCAACAATCAGCACAGCGCAATCAGCCTGAGAAAATGAAGTCATAGATAGTGACACTCCAAACCTTGTTGTAAAATGCCACTACTGATTCTTTCAGTTAGGAAACAGATTGGACATTAAAGCTCATCTTTACCTGAGAGGTACCAGTGATCATGTTCTTGATAAAGTCTCTGTGTCCAGGGGCATCAATGATTGTGACGTAGTACTTGGCAGTCTCGAACTTCCACAGGGAAATGTCGATGGTGATACCACGCTCCCTCTCAGCCTTCAGCTTGTCCAGCACCCAGGCATACTTGAAAGAGCCCTTGCCCATCTACACACGTAAAGAAAAGTTTGCTTTTATTGCACTTATGTCTACACAGTTCAAATCGATCCAATTACACCTACTACAAAGGTCTGATAATTTTGTACTAGTTTGTCAGTTAATGAAATGCGTACACAATTTAAGAATTTAATCTATTTACAACAGTATTACTCGTGAATTGCAAATTGACGATCCATCCCAACAAAATTACTCCAAAAATGTCTGCCTAATCAGATAAAACTTCTGCTAGCTTAGCAATAAATCTGTCCCATCAAAGATAATCCATATTTGTCTTAACTAAAGTCAAACTGGTCCGTCAATCCCACTTGCCAACATTCATTTGTTTGAGTGTTCCCCAATACTCGTCATAATGCACCGACAAAACAGATTAGATTTAAATAAGATTTTAATCAATATATGCCATTTAGTGCACAATGGCCACAACTGACAATACATTTGGTACAGTAGATGGCGCTCGTGTCAAAGTAATCAGTCGAAGGATTTTCTCTAACCACACCCGTTATAGAACGTCGCAATTCATAGCAACATTAGCAAACTCGGAATTCATAGAAAATGCCAGGGCTCCCAAACATACCTCAGCGGCTTCCTTCTCGAACTTTTCAATTGTTCTCTTGTCAATGCCTCCGCATTTGTAGATCAGATGACCTGTGGTAGTTGACTTTCCGGAATCGACATGGCCAATGACCACAATGTTGATGTGGATCTTTTCCTTTCCCATGATTTACTGATGAAAAGGAGACTGACATAACTACCGATGTACAATTTTATTTACACAAAATACACATATGGCCGACATGGCTGCAGTAGAAATTCATGGTGTAATCAAGTGATGAATTCGACAGATTGCCGATGGGCGCCCCTGACTCATGCACCATGTGCTATCCACAAATCATTCCCCTCCCACTGCCCTCCATGTTCAGTCATAAGACCAGCAAGCCGGCCATGTTGAGTCAAATCAACGACACCCGCTTTAAGGCAGTCGTGCACAGCCCACTACTCAAAATTCTATCTAGGCTATATTACAGCAATTCAGTTAACCTTCGTTACCCATTAAACGAAATTAAATTACCCACTAAACTTGAAGTGGTCTGCAATGAGACTGACTCCAAATTTTAAAAAGCAGTTAGTCATCTTGTACAAATCAGACCGGTCCTAAAATCATGCGCCCCAAAAGAGGCTGCCACACTTTCATAACCATGCTGCAATTTAAATGTAGCAGTATTGAGGTAATTAGTGTAGCTACATAACAATTACATCCTGAAATGAACATTTTCTTCACTAACCTGAAACAATACAGATAACGGGTATTCCTGCTTTAGACCGGAGAAAAAGGACAGAATATGAGCCCACATCTCTTTTTATACCGGTATAGTGGGAGGCGGGCGCTACAGCCCTGGTGTCACGAGAAATAAAGTGCCATTGGTTATGCCAGTGTAACCCCACCTAGGTGATTGGCTGGCAAAAACCATCACCGGGCACAGCCTTGCAGCAGTCAGGGATAGCTTGGGTCAAAACAGCTGCAAAGACCAAGTTAGATACAGTGCTGCACTTGTTCTACCCTATGGCACAGCTCCCACTCAACTACAACAAGAACAAGGATTAAGGAAAACGACAGAGCAAGCTTTTTGGTCAAGACATTTAAAGACCTTTATTAGTTACCAGCAGCTTTCTTCCAATTTAATTGTGGCATCAAACAGGTTTAGTTCTCAACCATTAACTCAAATATAACTGAAAGAGGCACTGTCAGTCATGTGACAAAGTGTATCTGCGTTGAGTTTTTTTCCTGCGAAAACTTTTACGATGGGTTTTAATCAGCATTAACCAGTCCTTAAGTATAGAGCTCAGGTTTCGAGACTCCGCAGGATGTAGGGCTGCAGACCCCACCACCCGAGGGACATCCTGTGGGAGGAGAATTCACTTTTTACCAGCCTTAACGGCAGATTTGGTGACCTTGCCGCTTGAGGCAGCCTTCTTGTCGACGGCCTTGATGACACCAACAGCAACAGTCTGCCTCATGTCACGCACAGCAAAACGACCTGAGAGAAAGAGAACATTAGGAACGAGGCCTTTTCCAAGCATAGAATGCCTTTTAAAAAGGAACAATGTCTTTGGTAGGAGGTCTTGTGGATTACTTACCAAGAGGAGGGTATTCCTGGAAGCTCTCCACACACATGGGCTTGCCGGGGATCATGTCAACGATGGCGGCGTCTCCAGACTTCAGGAACTTGGGGGCATCCTCAAGCTTCTTGCCGGAACGACGGTCGATTTTCTCCTTGAGCTCGCTGAACTTGCAGGCGATGTGAGCAGTGTGGCAATCCAGTACAGGGGCATAGCCCTGGGAGATCTGGCCAGGGTGGTTCAGGATGATGACCTGAAAAAAACAAGATATGGTCGATTAGAGCATGAAAACAATTAAATTGTCAAGGGAAGACAGCTCACCCACCCAACAATTTTAAACAGCATGCCTACCTGAGCGGTGAAGGTGCCGGCCTCCATTGGGGGGTCGTTTTTGCTGTCTCCAGCCACGTTGCCACGACGGATATCCTTGACGGACACGTTCTTGACGTTGAAGCCGACATTGTCACCGGGCATGGCCGATTCCAGGGTCTCGTGGTGCATCTCCACAGACTTCACCTCAGTGGTGACATTAGCGGGGGCGAAGGTGACGATCATACCGGCCTTCAGGGTGCCAGTCTCCACACGGCCCACGGGTACTGTTCCAATACCTGATGGAAAACCAGGGGAGAATAGATTAACGATCAAGAGCACAAGCAAGTACACAGTCTGTATACAAGCAAGTACACAGTCTGTATACAAGCAAGTACACAGTCTGTATACAAGCATGAAGTCTAGGACTGGTTCTTACCACCGATTTTGTAGACATCCTGGAGGGGCAGACGAAGGGGCTTATCTGTGGGGCGGGAGGGGGGCAGGATTGAGTCCAGGGCCTCTAGAAGAGTCACACCGTTGGCGTTACCATCCTTACGTTCGACCTTCCATCCCTTGAACCAGGCCATCTAGAATAGGAGAATTTCTGTTTATGTACAAAGCATGACATATGCAAGTGACAGGGTGAGACTTTCAGTGCATTCTACTACATTGAGGATAGGCTACTCACATTGGCGCTGGCTTCCAGCATGTTGTCCCCATGCCAACCAGAGATGGGCACAAAGGCGACAGTGGCAGGGTTGTAGCCAATCTTCTTGATGTAGGTGGTGACCTCCTTCTGGATCTCCTCAAACCGCTTCTGGCTGTAGGGGGGCTCAGTAGAGTCCATCTTGTTGACGCCAACAATGAGCTGCTTCACTCCCAGAGTGTAGGCGAGGAGAGCGTGCTCACGGGTCTGGCCGTTCTTGGAGATACCAGCCTCAAACTCACCCACACCACCAGCAACAACCAGCACAGCGCAATCAGCCTGGGGGGGGGAACAAGTCATGTCAGCCCAACACACTTGTTCATCTATCACCTTAGTTGGTCAGGTTTACAGTATATTCTGATTGCACTGGCCACCCCCCAATTACCTGAGAGGTACCAGTGATCATGTTCTTGATGAAGTCTCTGTGTCCAGGGGCATCAATGATTGTGACGTAGTACCTGCCAGTCTCAAACTTCCACAGAGAAATGTCAATGGTGATACCACGCTCCCTCTCAGCCTTCAGCTTGTCCAGCACCCAGGCATACTTGAAAGAGCCCTTGCCCATCTAAAATTAGAGGAAAAGCACATTATGTTCAATAATTCATTTTACTGGTAAAGTAATGCTACACAGCAAAAATGTATAGTGAGCAAGTAGCTCATTTAGGGTTAGGCCTAGATTGGATTTGGGAAACATGGCCCAAGTCATTTACATAATTTAACAGATCCTGATGTATGCAATATCTGAAACGCAGAGAATGCTTTAAACCAATGTTGCATAGATGGGATAGCTTTTGTCTGTAGCAAGTTATGAGACGTATGTCAAGGTTAGGGAAAGGGTTCCATTTTTTACAAATTGTATACGTGTATTTTAAATGTAAAAGTTAACTGTATCCCTCCTAGCCATGACCGCTATAAAGTCCTCAGCCGCCATTACACAAAGTGCATCGTCATTACCCGACACTAGGCCTGCGCAAGCACCGTCCCACATGCGCGCACTCGTTGCCCACACCCTGCCGGCTTCACCAGTTTATAAAAAAACATGCCGTCGTCGCCATCTTTGATCCAAAGTAATGTAACCAGAACAGAAAGCTCCAACAACCAGAAAAAACGCTTACCTCAGCTGCTTCCTTCTCGAACTTTTCAATGGTTCTCTTGTCAATGCCTCCGCACTTGTAGATCAGATGGCCTGTGGTGGTTGACTTGCCGGAGTCGACATGGCCAATGACCACGATGTTAATGTGGATCTTTTCCTTTCCCATGGTTGCTTAATTCGTTTCTGAAATAAAATGAGCAGAGATACCACTTAATAACAATGAACATTAACGTTAGTGTAACAATTCTTGGGGAACAAGGCTGCAGCATTAAAACACCGGGTCACTCAGACTATGCATTCGAACGTTTATGTCGATGGACCATCAATTCACTGTCCACATCCCATTAAAATTATATTGAAAGAAAAAAATAAAATAGTTTGCTGTCAGCTGACGTCGTTAAACGCCTCCGAAAGGGGATGAGTGAGTTACGATCACGTACTGTTAGGCCTCAGTCGGCCATGGGCCAAAAGCGACACGTGTTGCTTCCAGGCCACGTCGTATAGAGTTACAGAAAGAACTCCAAATATCCAGAAGGAATTTATCCCTACTAGACAAGTCGCCTGGGTTTACGTGCAGTTGTTCAGATCATGGAAGACATTCCATTTAGCTACCTACTCATTCTCACAGGCCACCGCTTTAGTATCCTTTGTTTTCCCCCCAGTTCCCCCTCCCCCAATTGAAAACGTTTTTCCCCCCGGCAAAATATATCTTGAAGTTCACTTAAACCAAATCACCACTTCATAAGGTAACTTAAAGAGTACCGTTAAAGCATCCCGCTACACCATCCAAGTCACTTTAAATTGAAACATTGTCCACACCATTAAATACTATCTGAAATGGCTTACGTTTTCGCAATATGTCTAACAAGTTTTAAAAACCAATGTGCTAACATGTTAGGCCTGTTTTTGAAACCACTAGAGGCTAAATAAGATAAACGCGCTTACCGGTGTTACTGTGCGCTCACTCGACCACTGCTGATGCCCCTACCCAGGTAACAAAAAGAGAAAGAATGCTGGTTGAGTTTGAGTTTTTATACACTGGGAGGTGGCTAGACTGGGTTGCGTCCCCGCTTCCCTTCCCCCTCCCTACTCGAACCCTCAAATCACACACAATTCAGCGAAAAACTATGCCCGTCTGTCATGGTACGTCATGATGTTTGAAACATTTTCCAAATTTGAACGAAATCCTTTCTGATTCAATCAAAGGGTCTAAAAACAATATAGCTAGGTCATTTATAAATTGACTAAATAACCACATGTGGTCAAGTACACTCTTTATTGGCACGAGAACAAAATGACCAGAGACTCATTGAATAACTCAACTGACAAGAGTTTGATTAAAATCTGAAAGTAGATTACCCCACTGTATATTGAGTTGGATTAGATATCTCAACAAACCAATCCCCATTGTCTCATAACCCCGAATGAGATTATTAAAACCTCCTTTCTGGAAATGAAATGACATTATTTCATCAATTTGGTTTCAACATGAGTACATAGCATTTACAATTGTCATATAATCTTTTGTTATTTAGTCAGTGTACTCTAGACCTACTATAATTAGATTATACAGTTTTCTCAGTGGACTATAAACTGTCTTGGATTAATACTTTAGGAGCAGGCTACACTAGACACAAAGGAAATGATTGATTCTAGATGACCCAATCAGTATAACAAGAGTATTCAAATTCAGAGATTTGCACTCAAACAGTGCACTGAGAAGGGAGACCCAGACTCATTGTTTCAATGACCTGGAAGGCATCTTCACCACATCTCACACACCTTCAGGTTCAAAAGAGGTTCCGACCAGGCTAAGGTGAGTGAATACAGTGATCAATAAGTGTGAGGGAGTCCTGATAGATTCTCCATTCACATTGTAATGCTGAGTGCTTTCTCATAATGATCATATCAATCAAATTAAATATAGTAAATTGCATGCTAAAACTCTCCTTGCTGTAGGCCTATGTGTTGCCCACCCAGTCCAAAAACAATGTTAAATTCAATAACACTGCATCAAAGTTGGGTGATGTAACTGTGATTGCAGTTCTACATTCTACATTTCCTTTTCCCCATACCCTAGTCAGTGACTGTGCTTTATGACAAATAGTGATAAAAATGACTCTGCATGTTTGTTTGTTTTTACAACATTTCAGTCACTCTGTTTCAAAAGAACAGTCAACAACAATGTAAACATTGATGTATCTCATCTCCAGCATCACAAAGATGTGATGATGTTCATATTGTTATTCCCCAATATATGATCAATATATTCTAATCTATAGAGCCTATTCCAAAGGATGCTGTGGAAGTCCACTCTGTGTTTTGGGTGCTGTGGAGAGGTCAGACTCAGGGCCTTTCAGTCTCCTTGCTGTCCCCATCACTGTTGAATTCCCGATATAGGACAGCTGGCATCCCTTGGCACAGCGACGGCTCTCCCCGACTATCTCTTCCTCCCTCAGTTCAGGTAACAACCACTGAGAAAGCAGCTGCTGCTTTCAATCAGCTCACAGTGCAGTGAGTGTGTGGGGGGGGGGTGAGAGAGAGAAAGAGAGAGAGGGCGAGAAAGTGAGTGCGAGAGTGAAGGGTACTCGAAAACCGTGCCACAGAGAGTGGGTGAATAATAACAATACATTTTATTTAAAGCGCTTTTCACGACACCCAAAGTCACTTTACACAAGACAATCAGCAAGATAAAAAGCTATAAAATCACACATTAAAATAAGCAAGTATGTGAAAGTCCACTAAACATAAGGATAGACTAACCATGGAGGACACTAACATGATGGCAGACTAACCAAGGAAGTGAATTAGACAGAGGAGAAAAGCTAAGACAACAGAGAATCTGGGTAAGCCTGTGTGAAGGGGTGTGTCTTATGTGAGGACTTGAATATGTGTATGGATTGTGAGGTTCTGACATGGAGAGGGAGGGAGTTCCAGAGTTGGGGAGGAGGCCGGTGTCAGAGTAAGGCAGCGGATAGGTGGGAGTGTTGGGGTGCAGGAGGTCAGTATGAATGCTGCTGCAACTGCACTGTGTCCGAGGAAGAGGGGGAGATATAGGATGGGAAGCCAGGAGAGGTTAAAAAAACAGAGGGGGAAGCAAAGGAGAATAGAAGCGGAGAGGCATTGGCCAAGAACAGGTTTTCAGGAGGCCAGAAAAAAAAACCTTTTTTACCCCAGTTTAAAAATGACTATCCCAGAGAAGAATTGAGATATCCACATTGATCTTAAGGTTTATCCAGGGCAAACTAATAGGCTTACAATTCAGCGTGTCAGACGCCTTCCTCAGAGCTTCAGAGACTTCTGGAGGGTCTGTTAAAAAGTGTTGGCATGATACATCGTAAAAATAGGACAAATGGTTTATTCTATAAAAGTTTCTCCATGACATTATATTGGCCCACATATTCAGCTGGGTTTTATTTTGGAAAAATTGTTAAAGCACGAAACACAGGAAATGTGCCCTGGTTGTCTCTAATCCCCAAAGATTATACAGTACTGAATCTTCCTTTTAGAATGAGGAAGGAGCTAGTATAGTAAAAAGGCCAACAAGTAAAGGGTGGGTGCAGCACTAACACCAGAAGATCAGGCAAATGTAACTGAACCACATAACTCTTTACAAAAAGGCTATTTGTTGAAGCTACAGCCTTGGGTTGTCTTGCTGACGTCCAATACCACCCAAACTTGTATAATTAAACCATTGCTAAACCACACCCAACAATGTTATGAAAAGATATTCTCTCGGGTTCCTAGATACAGTCCTGTTTTGAATAAGGAAGCAGTGACCAAAAAAGCATGCAGTTTTAACATGTGACATAACAGTTATGATAAAAATATGACAAATAACATATTCATATGTTGTATTATGAATATTTAGTTAAGTTTAAGAGCAGGTGTGAATGATAATCAGGGACTAGGAGAAAATGATGCTGTAATAGAAGTCCTCCAGTGATTTTTGAACTTTTCCTGTTGGAAATCAATTTCCCAAGTATAAATACATTGAAATACACACACTAAAGGGTAAAAAATACATATTTTTAGCAAAATAGTGTTTTTTAGATACAACTACAAACTTCAAGGAGTAGGGCATTCAAGGAGTTGGTTTGATGGGAAGTCGTGTTGTCATCGGCCTTCCCCCTTGCTTGAGGAACAATAGGGGAGCAATAGAGAACAAAAGAGGTGCTATGTCATGATTTACCTGGATCAGCTGTTGCGATTTGCCTTTGTTCAAATCAAATCAAATCAAATTTTATTTGTCACATACACATGGTTAGCAGATGTTAATGCGAGTGTAGAGAAATGCTTGTGCTTCTAGTTCCGACAATGCAGTAATAACCAACAAGTAATCTAACTAACAATTCCAAAACTACTGTCTTATACACAGTGTAAGGGGATAAAGAATATGTACATAAGGATATATGAATGAGGTGAAACGAAGACTGGAGTGCCACTTTAACGACTGGGTTTAGGCCAAATAAATTACTTTTAGCTACTGTCATTTTGTCTTAGGGCCTCACTAAACTGACACTAAAATGAAAAGTTTTGCCTTATTTGTCTAATACATCATGTACATCACATTGACAAGGCAGATAACTGTTTAATTGGGGCAGAACCCTACTTTTTAACTGTTCCCTACAGCAAAAAAAACAGAAGTTGCCTGTAAGTCCAGTTACCAGTACAGCAGACTCAGAGAGAGAGGGAAATTAGTTTTACTGATGGCTGAGCATTCCAAGTGGCCAGCAGAAGTGCTAGAGAGGTGGAGCGCAGAAATTGGCAAAGACCCAAGTTGAGTTCAAGCACTTAAAGTGACACCCATATAATGAACACGTACACAAACACAGTTACCCACACACCGACACACACGCACGCACGCACGCACGCACGCACGCACGCACGCACGCACACACACACACACACACACGGAAGCAGAAACACACACACTGAAGAGCAGTGGATAACTTACAGTTTTTGACAATCACTTTGACACTAATTTCAGAACCTTGTGGTCATTTTTCAAAACTCTAGACACAAAACTCAAAACGGTCATCACTTGTAACACAGGCTGTCCAATGTTCAAAACATTGCATTGTTAATTCATATCTTTAAAGAAACCTTGCACTTGCAGAATCATTGGTTCAAATAACTCATTTATCATGAAATACCATCGGAACATTCATTTAGATCACCCACACACAAGATACGGATAGTTTCACTGTGTCGTTGTTCGTACAATCATTAAATATTGTAGTACAAAATATGTGATACATGTAAATACATCAATGTAAAAGGACTAGTAGAGAGAATACTACAGACACAGTGGAATCATTGAACAAAATATGAAATGTATTGATGAAATATAATAAAATCACAACATAGGTTTCTTTGAATCAAAGCAAAAATAATTAGCTACAAAAAAAGAAAAAACTACAGTAACTGCAGTGTTCCTCACCTGGCTTACTGTAAAAAGCTAAACAAAAGGTTGATTCCTGTCCTATATTTCCATCAACTCTGTCTTGTGGATTTGGCCACAGGTTCTCATCCACATCACAATGGATGTTTTCATTAGACAAACATCTTGGGAAGAATCTTCAGGCGAATCCAGGCCTGACACTGGTCTGCCGTGATGTCATTGCATGCGTCATCCATGGCCTGGAGAAGGGTGGCTTGTTCGTGAGGGCGCCTATCATATACAGTGGGGAGAACAGGTTTTTGATACACTGCCGATTTTGCAGGTTTTCCTACTTACAAAGCATGTAGAGGTCTGTAATTTTTTAAATCATAGGTACACTGCAACTGTGAGAGACGGAACCTAAAACAAAAATCCAGAAAATCACATTGTATGATTTTTAAGTAATTAATTTGCATTTTATTGCAAGACATAAGTATTTGATCACCTACCAACCAGTAAGAATTCCGGCTCTCACAGACCTGTTAGATTTTCTTTAAGAAGCCCTCCTGTTCTCCACTCATTACCTGTATTAACTGCACCTGTTTGAACTCGTTACCTGTATAAAAGACACCTGTCCACACACTCAATCAAACAGACTCCAACCTCTCCACAATGGCCAAGACTCGAGGGCTGTGTAAGGACATCAGGGATCAAATTGTAGACCTGCACAAAGCTGGGATGGGCTACAGGACAATAGGCAAGTAGCTTGGTGAGAAGGCAACAACTGTTGGCGCAATTATTAGAAAATGGAAGAAGTTCAAGATGACGGTCAATTACCCTCAGTCTGGGGCTCCATGCAAGATCTCACCTCGTGGGGCATCAATGATCATGAGGAAGGTGAGGGATCAGGCCGGAAGTACATGGCAGGACCTGGTCAATGACCTGAAGAGAGCTGGGACCACAGTCTCAAAGAAAACCATTAGTAACACACTATGCCGTCATGGATTAAAATCCTGCAGCGCACACAAGGTCCCCCTGCTCAAGTCAGCGCATGTCCAGGCCCGTCTGAAGTTTGCCAATGACCATCTGGATGATCCCGAGGAGGAATGGGAGAAGTTCATGTGGTCTGATGAGACAAAAATAGAGCTTTCAGCTTTTTTTTTTGTCTAAACTCCACACCGTGTTTGGAGGAGGAAGAAGAATGAGTACAAACCCAAGAACACCTTCCCAACCGTGAGGCATGGAGGTGGAAACACCATTCTTTGGGGATGCTTTTCTGCAAAGGGGACAGGACGACTGCACCGTATTGAGGGGAGGATGGATGGGGCCATGTATCGCGAGATCTTGGCCAACAACCTCCTTCCCTCAGTAAGAGCATTGAAGATGGGTCGTGGCTGGGTCTTCCAGCATGACAACGACCCGAAACACACAGCCAGGGCAACTATAGAGTGGCTCCGTAAGAAGCATCTCAAGGTCCTGGAATGGCCTAGCCAGTCTCCAGACGTGAACCCAATAGAACATCTTTGGAGGGAGCTGAAAGTCCGTATTGCCCAGCGACAGCCCCAAAACCTGAAGGATCTGGAGAAGGTCTGTACGGAGGAGTGGGCCAAAATCCCTGCTGCAATGTGTGCAAACCTGGTCAAGAACTACAGGAAACGTATGATCTCTGTAATTGCAAATAAAGGTTTCTGTACCAAATATTAAGTTCTGTTTTTCTGATGTATCAAATACTTATGTCATGCATTAAAATGTAAATTAATGACTTAAAAATCATACAATGTGATTTTCTGGATTTTTGTTTTAGATTCCGTCTCTCACAGTTGAAGTGTACCTATGATAAAAATTACAGACCTCTACATGCTTTGTAAGTAGGAAAATCTGCTAAATCAGCAGTGTATCAAATACTTGTTCTCCCCACTGTACCTTCCACCTCCATATGGAGAAAAATTCCTCAATCGGGTTTTAGGAAAGGAGAGTATGGGGGTAAGTACAGGGTGGTAAATTGTGGATGGGCCTGAAACCATGCTTACCCCATTTGAGCATGGTGGAACCTGAGGTCATGCCATCAGCTCTACAGACCTGATTTAGCTCATCAAGGAAGGTTACATTCGAACAGCGAATTATGTGGCTGCCTGCAACTCAATATATAGAGCATATAGAGTAGAGAGCTTAAGATGTTTTTTGACCAAACATTAGAATGGGCAAGATGCGTAATCTAGGAAACTTTGACCGTGGTATGATTGTTAATGCCGCACATGGTAATTCCAGCATCTCAGAAACAGCTGCCTTCCTGGGATTTTTATGCACTACAGTCTCTAGAATGTACAGAGAATGGTGCGATAAACAAGACACATTTAGTGAGCGGCAGTTCTGTGGGCAAAACACCTTGTTAATGAGAGAGGTCAGAGGAGAATGTCCAGACACATTCAAGCAAACAGAAAGGCCACAAATGCTCAAATAACAGCTGTTTAAAACAGTGGTGTACAGAATGGCGTCTCTTAACGTACAACACCGTAAATAATTCAGGCTGTTGTGGAGGCAAAAGGGGGTCCTACCCAGTACTAGATGGATGTACCTAATAAAGTGGCCGGTGAGTGTACAGTAATATCAAATCTGAAACCATGGTCTAGAAAAGTGGTACATGGGACCACAGAAACATCGTCTGATAAAGAATGATGATGAAATTTGATGATGTGCAGTTGTATCAATTGATAGTTAGATCATTGTAATGAAATGAATAGACAGTCATTTCAGATGTAATGTGCTAATTTCATTTTGAAATGGTAATACTTTGATGTTAAGTTGTGTCATTTTGAACAGGTGATTTTAGTTCAATGAACAAATTATCTTAGCTTTAAGTGTATTGTATCCAAGCAATTGGAAAAAGTGCTCGAGATTTGAAAAACTTTGATCACTGGTTGTGAGTTTTGTGTCTAGAGTTTTGAAAAATGACATCAAGGTTCCGAAATTAGTGCCAAAGTGATTGTAAAAAACTGTAACTGAGGGAGATTGGAGGCGGTTGAAGGGAATAACTGCAGCTGTCCATGTGGCTGGCTAGACCACCCATACACCCCTTCCCATTCCTAGGCACATACTTGCGCTCACCAATTAGTCAGGATGTCCCTGAGTGGCTCACACCAGCATATAAATATCACACAACCGGTGTTCCCTATCGGGTGCCACTGTAGATGACAAACGCATGACTTTCAGGCCGCCTCACACAAAGGCAACACTATTATAAGTCAGCGCTGAAGTTATGATTTGATTTAATGTCAGTAGCACGCACACACAGCGACAACAAACGACAGCTGAGGTCTTACTGCACACACTAACTCAGGAAGAGCAAGTGGACGGTGTCTGGCAGAGTGTCAGTGAGGATGTCATGGTGCAGGCTGTCAGCTAATAGCTGTGCCCTCTGCAGAGTTCCTGCTCATAGTGCAGGGTTGAACCTTCTCTTCCAGATGACTAAGCAGGCAGTTAAGATTGTGACTGCTAGCAACAGTCCTGTTATCTTAGTGTGGCCTATTAAGCAATAGATAGTATAGATTCCAACCTTAATGGAAGGGAAACATTAGTCATGCAGTGACATAAGACTGGGGCGTAAAAATAGGGGGAAATAGTCTCAGCATAGAATGTCAGTGAAGTAACAATTATGTTCTTCCATATAGCCTACTGACAAAGCCATACACTTAAAGTATTCATATCTGAAATATATGTGTGAGGTATACACGTGCACATTTTACCTTCATGGGGTCGAATTGCTAATGCAAATAGAATATTTTGCAAGGCAGTGCCCTCCTGTCAATTCATTGGGCTTCATTGGCATGGGAAACATGTTTACATTGTCAAAGCCAGTGAAATAGATAAACAAAAAGTGTAATAAACAGTAATAAATTACACTCAGAATCAATCAAAAGGAATAGAGACATTTTAAATGTTTTATTACGGCTATAGACAGTGTTGTAACAATGTGCAAATAGTTCAAGTACAAAAGGAAAATAAATAAAAATATATATGGGTTGTACAGTTGAAGTCGGAAGTCTACATACACTTAGGTTGGAGTCATTAAAACTCGTTTGTCAACCACTCCACAAATTTCTTCTTAATTAACAAACTATAGTTTTGGAAAGTCAGTTAGGACATCTACTTTGTGCATGACACAAGAAATGTTTCAAATTATTGATTACAGACAGATTATTTCACTTATAATTCACTGTATCACAATTCCAGTGGTTCAGAAGTTTACATACACTAAGTTGACTGTGCCTTTAAACAGCTTGGAAAATTCCAGAAAATGATGTCATGGCTTTAGAAGCTTCTGATAGGCGAATTGACATCCTTTGAGTCAATTGGAGGTGTACCTGTGGATGTATTTCAAGGCTTACTTTCAAACTCAGTGCCTCTTTGCTTGACAATCATTGCTTGATAAATCAGCCAAGACCTCGGAAAATAATTTGTAGACCTCCACAAGTCTGGTACATCCTTGGGAGCAATTTCAAAATGCCCGACGGTACCAAGTTCATCTGTACAAACAATAATACGCGAGTATAAACACCATGGGACCACGCAGCCGTCACACCGCTCAGGAAGGAGGCGCGTTCTGTCTCCTAGAGATGAACGTACTTGGGTCAAAAAGTGAAAATCAATCCCAGAACAACAGCAAAGGACCTTGTGAAGATGCTGGAGGAAACAGGTACAAAAGTATCTGTATCCACAGTAAAACGAGTCCTATATCGATATAACCTGAAAGGCCGCTCAGCAAGGACGAAGCCACTGCTCCAAAACCTCAATAAAAAAGCCAGACTACGGTTTACAACTGCACATGGGGACAAAGATGGAACTTTTTGGAGTAATGTCCTCTGGTCTGATGAAACAAAAATAGTACTGATTGACCATAATTATGTTTGGAGGAAAAAGGGGGAGGCTTGCAAGCCGAAGAACACCAACCCAACCGTGAAGCACGGGGGTGGCAGCATCATGTTGTAGGGGTGATTTGCTGCAGGAGGGACTGGTGCACTTCACAAAATAGATGGCATCATGAGGTAGGAAAATTATGTGGATATATTGAAGCAACAACCAAAGTTGTACTTAAGCCATTTTCCACAACAAAGTCAAGGTATTGGAGTGGCCATCACAAAGACCTAATCCTATAGAAAATTTGTGAGCAGAACGGAAAAAGCGTGTGCGATCAGGAGACTTACAAACCTGACTCAGTTACACCAGCTCTGTCATGAGGAATGGGCCAAAATTCACCCAACTTATTGTGGAAAGCTTGCGGAAGGCTGTCCAAAACATTTTACCCAAGTTAAACAATTTAAAGGCAATATTACCAAATACTAATTGAGTGTATGTAAACTTCTGACCCACTGGGAATGTGATGAAATAAATAAAAGCTGAAATGAATAATTCTCTACTATTATTCTGACATTTCACATTCTTAAAATAAAGTGGTGATCCTAACTGACCTAAGACAGGGAATTTTTACTGGGATTAAATGTCAGGAATTGTGGAAAAACTGTTTAAATGTATTTGGCTAAGGTGTATGTAAACTTCCGACTTCAACTGTATTTACAATGGTGTTTGTTCGTCACTGGTTGCCCTTTTCTTGTGGAAACAGGTTACATATCTTGCTGCTGTGATGCACAATATGGTATTTCACCCAATGGGTTTGGGAGTCAAATGGGAGATATGGGAGTCTAAATTAGATTTTTTAAAATGTGTATTCTTTGTGGGTCTGTGTAATCTGAGGGCAATATGTGTCTCTAATATAGTCATGCACAGTAGCGACTTTAGCATGTAAATCTTGGTGGGGCAAAAAACATTTTTTTTTATGCATTCCAGCAAAACTACAACACTAAACAATACATTAGTTGCATTACAACGGTAACAAATGGTACCCACAAACTGTTAGGGCCTACATAAAGCTGTCCCAAAAGCAGAGCTTTCTTTTCAGCACCTTGGAGTGAAACCTTACCACTATAACATCTGGCTATCAGCGGAGCCTTGTCTGGCATGAAACAGTTCATTCAGCCTCATTTACTGCCTTTAAAAAAATCATTGCTGATATAAAGCAATCTAATGTATTTGAATAGCCCTTTTTACATCAGTAGATATCACAAAGTGCTATACAGAAACCCAGCCTAAAACCACAAACAGCATGCAATGCAATGCAAATGTAGAAGCATGATGGCTAGGAAAAACGTCTTTGAAAGGCAGGAATTTAGGAAGAAACCTAGAGAGGAACCAGGCTCTGAGAGGTGGCCAGTCCTTTTCTGTTTGTGCCGGGTAGAGATTATAACAGAACATGGCCAAGATGTTCAAACGTTCATAGATGACCAGCAGGGTCAAATAATAATCACAGTGGTTGTAGAGGGTGCAACAGGTCAGCACCCCAGGAGTAAATGTCAGTTGGCTTTTCATAGCCAAGCATTCAGAGGTCGAGACAGCAGGTGCGGTAGAGAGAGTCGGAAACAGCAGGTCCGGGACAGGGTAGCACATCCGGTGAACAGGTCAGGGTTCCCTAGCCTCAGGCAGAACAGTTGAAACTGGAGCAGCAGCACGACCAGGTGGACTGGGGACAGCCAGGAGTCATCAGGCCAGGTAGTCCTGAGGCATGATCCTAGGGCTCAGGTCCTGCGGGAGGGGAGGGAGAGAGGGAGAGAGAGAGAATTAGAGGGAGCATACTTAAATTCACACAGGACACCAGATAAGACAGGAGAATTACATCAGATAAAACAGACTGTGCCTAGCCCACCGGCACATAGTATCAGGTTTGGAGGTAAGACCCAGATGCAGACAACGTCGAATTACCAAATTTAATAATCCAACAGGGGCAGGCAATAGACAGGTCTAGACAGGCAGACTCAGGGTCAGGGTAGGCAGAGGTCAATAATCCAGAGGTAGGGGAAAGGTACAGGTTGGCAGGCAGGCAGGCTCAGGGTCAGGCAGGCAGGCTCAGAGTCAGGACAGGCAAGGGTCAAAACCAGGAGGGCGAGAAAAAGAAAGTCTGGGAACAGCAGGCGCTGAGACACAAAAACGCTGGTTGACTTGACAAGCAAGACGAACTGGCTTCAGACAAACAGAGAACACAGGTATAAATACATGGGATAATGGAGAAGATGGGCGACACCTGGAGGGAGGTGGAGACAATCACAAAGACAGGTACTATCCTGAGGGCAAGGCCGAGTATAGCCCACGTATAGCCCACAAAGAATTCCGAGTTGGATGACCGTTCAAAATGTATTTTCCCAGTCGGAGGTCGTTATTTCCATAGTTCCCAGTTTGTCTTGAACTCACTGAAGTCTGAGATTTCCACGTTCTCAGTTTCCAGGTGTTTTGAACACGGCAGAAATCATGCTGGATTGACAGCATTGCCAAGGTATTCAACCTTTTTCTGGCCCATGGTGTTGCATATGAATGTTTATCCTTTTAAGCTTGAAAAAGAGACCCTTAAACCCAGACTCCACTGAATCGCAGGCTAATGATTGCTTTGCAACACTTGCAGTTAGCCACTGATTCTTTCCAAACCACTCTTTGTTGAATGTGTAATGTGTAATGTTTGTGTCCAATGGCCGATGAGCACCGATACGTTTTATCTATAATTTCTCTTCATGTGACAATTATTGAAAAGGATTTGCCAGTAGATTGTTGACTAGATTCACAATGATGACTGCTTGCCTAGCTTGCTTGCTAAGATTTTGAAAGTATGATGTTGATATGAGATATGAGATTTGACATCATTTTATCTGTGGCCAATGACCTTAAGCTTTCTTGGATGGGCACTTCTAATGTAAATCTATGGCAGCACCCAAGAGGCTTTTATTTTCAAGCTCTCCCCGTAGATTTTACGGTGACGTAGAGTCCCCATGAGTGACAGAACACTGAGCCAATCACGGCGCAACTAGAGAACATTACCAACCCATACGCTCCATATTTTCAGCTGGCTGCCACACCACTGCAGAAAGCATGGGGCTAGACTGAAACACCTGCATTATGGAGCTGCCTTATTCAAGAAAGCAAAAAAGAGACCATGTTTGTATGCGGCTTTATTAACTCAATTATTATTATTTTTTACATTGTTTGCAAATGTATATGTTTTTTTTTTTAGTTAAACAGGTGGGGCTCAAAACAGGTGGGGCAGAGTGCCCTGAATGACTGGTAGTCACTGAGTGCGCACATAGCCTGTCTTCTCTTGAGAGCCAGGTCTGTCTACGGCATCTTCTCTCAATAGCAAGGCTATGCTCACTGAGTCTGAGCAGTCTGTACAGTCTGTCACCCTCTGGCAATATCAAGGAGTTAATTCATATATTCAAACAAAGTCCATTTGGTCAGCCTTTTCTTTTGTTTGGTCTCAGGCCAAGTGTGAAGGGTGAAAGTCTTAACACAGAATTGATTAAATAGTTTAAAAAAAAAACTTTTTTACACACAATAACCCATTATGACAAAGGGAAAAAAGGTTTTTAGAATTTTTGGAAAATGTATTCAAAATAAAAATATGACATTTACATAAGTATTCAGACCCTTTACTCATTACTTTGTTGAAGCACCTTTGGCAGCGATTACATCCTTGAGTCTTCTTGGGTATGACACTACAAGCTTGGCACACCTGTATTTGGAGAGTTTCTCCCATTCTTCTCTGCAGATCCTCTCAAGTTCATGTTTCCCTCTATCCTGACTAGTCTTCCTGTCCCTGCCACTGAAAAACATCCCACAGCATGATGCTGCCGCCACGATGCTTCACAGTGACCATCAGGTTATTGCATGGTGTTGGTGAAGCATGGTGGTGGCAGCATCATGCTGTGGGGACGTTTTTCAGTGGCAAGGACTGGGAAACTAGATGAATGGAGGAAAGTACAGGGAGATCTTTGATGAAAACCTGCTACAAAGTGCTCAGGACCTCAGACTGGGGAGAAGGTTCACCTTCCAACAGGACAATGACCCTAAGCGCACATCCAAGATAGCGCAGGAGTGGCTTCGGAACAAGTCTCTGAATGTCCTTGACTGGCCCAGCCAGAGCCCAGACTTGAACTCGATCGAACATCTCTGGAGAGACCTGACGCTCCCCATTCAACCTGACAGAGCTTGAGTGGATGTGCAGAGAAGAATGGGAAAAACTCCCCAAATACAGGTGTGCCAAGCTTGTACAATCATACCTAAGATTCAAGGCTGTAATCGCTGCCAAAGGTGCTTCAACAAAGTACTGAGTAAAGGGTCTGAATACTTATGTAAATGTGATATTTCAGTTTTTTATTTTTAATAAATTAGCAAACATTTCTAAAAACCTGTTTTTGCTTTGTCATTGTGGAATATTGTTTGTAGATTGATGAGGGGGAAAAAACAATTTATTACATTTTAAAATAAGTTTGTAACTAACAAAATGTGGAAAAAGTGAAGGGGCCTGGATACTTTCCGAATGCACCGTACATGTAGATAGGGGTAGAAGTGACTAGGCAATCAGGATAGATAATAAACAGTAGCAGCAGCGTGTGAAAAGCGTGAAAGTGTGTCTATGTGTGTGTGTGTGTGTGTGTGTGTAGGTGTGGCATCAATATGTATGTGTGTGTGAGCATATGTAGTGTGTGTGTGTGTTGGAGTGTCAGTGTAGTATGTGTGAGTGTGTGGGCAGAGTCCAATGAGTATGCCTACAGTAGAGCCAGCGCAAGAGAGTCGTCAAAAAAAGTGGGTCAATGCCTCAGCAGTCTAATGGCTTGGGGGTAGAAGCTGTTCAGGAGCCTTTTGGTCTCAGACTTGGTGCTCTGGTACCGCTTGGGCGGAGTAAATCCGGCCAAGCTTCGCCTCTTCCTCTCTGCCCAAATGTAAAACGAGGCCAAATTAAGAAGTGCAGTCACCCTTTAAGTTATTACTGATTATGTCCATGTATCCATTTGACTGTAGTGAGAATCCGGTTTTATACAGGTTTTATAAGTGACAGCCAGGTCACAGAACAGTTAGGCCTACTCAAAGGGACAATTTTGGAAATAAATTAAGTTGTTGTGTCAGAGCACGAATGACACATTTTCCCCACTGACTTTGTGTCTGCAGACACATCAGAATGATCTAAAAAGGAATGGGCAGTGGGTGGTGCAGGGTCTACAGGTTTGTGTAGTCAGAGAGGAAGAGGCGAAGAGAGAGGGTTTTTACTCCGCCCAAATTTTTGTATGGCGGTCAATCAGTGTCATGGTTGAATGAATAAAATAGGCAATTGAGAAGTTGTTAGGAGAGGCTTGTTGATCGAGTAGATGTTTCGTAATGGTTTGGTTGTCACAAACGCACTGATGTAAGTTGACATACGTGGCATTTCGGCAACTTTGAAAAAATATAATTTATATTGGAGTTGTGCCTGTTGTTCACCCTCGTATCTGCCCTCTCATTGGCTACCATTGTACCACCTGATCTCGCCTCTTTCCACATGCCTTCCATCTTTAAGGACACGGCATTTCCATTGTTAGAACAGTCCCTCGAGTATCTTGTCAATATAATATAAAATCTGTGGCGTAACGTTTCAATGCAGTGACGCAAATGAATAGTTTACGCAAGTTGACCTCTTATTATAGCTCAATGACGTTTACGCACAACCGTGCCAGGCAATGTACATCCGGATCATTCGCAAAATCTGAGGCAATCGCCTGACACACAGAAATAGAAACGTCTTTATTCATTGCCCTCTTGTGGGAGTTTTAGCAACTGTCGCAATCTCAAAATGTTCCTATTTTTAATTTGGTATTATTTATTGCAACAATAATAACAATATTACAAATCAATATAGGGACATTCCTGTGAATGCAATGAAAAAATAAAACGACCCCCTGCCCATTTAAAAAAAAAAGAAGAAAATCAGGACCTCATTTATATGTGACAAAGCAATGAGACAGACATTCAGAGACATGACTTCTAATAATGACTTTTAATCATTTTCCCAACTTTTTAAGTTTTATAAAATTGTAACAATTATGAAAAAAAAACTACAACATAAGGCATTTTTCCACCCCATTTACATTTGTGAATATAATATTTTGCCAAGAGAATAATAATGTTAATGAAATAGTTATGTTCGGAATTACAAGGATAAGCATAATGCCATTTAACATAATCAAAGGTAAACATAGGTAATTCTGGAGATTTTTACACAACCATTCATGAACTTCAATCCATAGTTTACTAGAATGGCGGCATGAAAAAAATAAATGCTCTATAGATTCTGAATCAGAGGAACTAAAAACTAAAGGCATTTTGTCAAAATTGAACCTTTTGTGCAAGAAATCATTAACAGGGTAGGTAGAAGCAAAATATTTAAAAATTAGTTTCTTTAACTTTTGGGATAACTGGACAATTAAGGTAAAAAAAGTTGACGCTTTTGACCATAGCACGGGTTGGTCACTTCCATAGAAATATATTTAATTATAATCAACAAAAATTACTTAATTGACTGCCAATTGTATCCACTTCTTGTTTATTTTTTTTTGTCCAAAAGGCTCAAGTCATTAAAAGTGGGAACAACCTCGTAATATAGCAAAGTGTCCTTAATAAGTTTAAGTAAAAGAACTGGATTTGCTTTGCAAACCTTAATATACTCTGAGTAATATTAACCTGAAATTTACCAATAAACTCAAACGGCAGAAACTCCCCAGTGTTGTCTAACAAAATCACATACAAAATGAATACCCGTGTCAACCAAATGCCTTTGAAAATGGATTTCCTATTAATTTTAACAACTCTATTCCAAATCAATGTTTTATGGGGGGGGCTGTTAGAAGTTAAGGTTCAGAGTAGGTACGTCCCAAGAATAGCACTAACCATCTCAAAATTAAGCACACAATTTAATTTGGAAAGACAGAGGCCTTGCTGCCCACCTTCAACATGTATAATTGATTGATTGCCCAAACTTTAATCTATTTATTTTAGCATGTGCAGTCAGTCAGAGTCCTATTTAGTTGTTTGGTGTTTATTTTGTCTCAAACATTGTTTCTTTTGGAGATTAAAATAGTATTATTATTATTATTGTTAGTCAAAAGTAAGCTATAACACCTTTTATTTCACATGCGTAACCTTCGTGCTTAACCTACATTTTGTTCACTCGTTTTGGTTACACATTACATACAGTCAGTACTTGTTTGTAAATGTAATGCAAACAACGACCACACAACTTCACTCATCGTCAAACTCTGTAGCCTATACTTATATATTCATGAAGCTTTGCCAAGCTGATATGCTGCAGTCATGTTGAGGTAGTAGGCCACTTGTTTTGTATGTTGATGAAAATGCAGCCAATGCATCAACATCTGTCTTCATAGTTTGTGTGCCATAGTTCTTCGGCGTGGGCTTTTACACATGCTGCAAACTTGGGGATTTTGGAAAGTGTCCTGCTACTAGTTTTTTAAAATAAAAAATACCTCAAGAGTTCTGTTCCTACATTTAGTCCTAGCCCCCTGACAATTCTTTATTAGGTCGTCACCTCATTTGCATAATTGGCCATGTGCATGTAATTGTGATGGAAGCTGTAGGAGAGAGGGATAACGTGGTGGGAGAGACAAAAAGTTAGTAAAAACACCCGAAATATGTTTAGAACTACAAATGAGCAAGCTGCAGAGAGTGGCACACACAGCGAATAAGAACCAGATATTTGAGGCCATACTGCTCCTTCAGCACTTTCTGGACCCCATTGTTAATCTCCGTCATAACAGAGGCATTGTCAGTCCCTATCCCCAGGAGTTTCTCTTTTTTAAGACAACACTTTGAGGAAAGCCACAACAGCACGGGCTATAGATTTGGCATCTCCTCCCTCCAACTCAACAAACCCCAGAAATGTTGATACAAATGTCTGCTTGGTGTCACTAAAGTACCTTATCACAACCCCCAGGTACTTAGAAACACTTACATCCGTGGACTCATCGAGGAGGAGGCTGAAACTCTGGTCACCCACATCTGTGACCAACTTCTTCAGAAAGTATGGCGCTAGAACACCATTAATAATTTCTGGGCACTTTGACCTGTGCATTTTGAAGTGGGTAGCAGCAGTGGAGTCTGAGAAAGCAGCTCTACATGCTTCTCCATTGTGATCACAGGCCAGCATGGAATTGTGTTCAGCGATAGCTAATATCATCGCATTTTTTGCAGAGTCCATTTTTTTAAACCATAAATGGCAGCTTGTTTTGGGTGGAACTGTTACAAGGCTTTGCCTTTTGAGTATGTTTTTGAGTTGTCATGTGTTTTTTTTACATCACTAGGTTTGGTGTATAAATCAGCCTTACAATACAGGCAGTATGCCCGTGTATCATCTCCAATAAACGGCTTCAACCAGCCTTTGAATTCAGGGTTTGATTCCCAGGGTTTGATTCCCACTCCTTTCTGTATTTTTGAGTGTACAGTTTAGACTGAGACATGATGAGCTAGCCAGCTAGATGTTTAGCTTATGTCACAGAGAGGCACACACACAGTGGACAAGGTGAGCATGTGACTGAGGCTGTTTGAGTCAAATGCAGTGATTTATTTTTGTGCAGTGATTTATTTATGACAAAGAACATTTTATATTTACATCCCGCCCTGAATATCAGCCAGCGGCATCTTCCCGCATGCGCAATTCATTTTCAGTCTGGACGTGGAGGGGTGAACATCTCCTGCTTTGACTGCAGCTGGGAGGGACTGCTGCGCAAGGACTGGGCCGCCTGTGAGTGCTTTGGGACAGGGGTGGGGCCCAGAACAGCACCCGCTGCTCGTTGAAAAGAGTAAGAATGATACATGCTTTCACAGAGTCTCCAAAAGTCTCCAATAACACCAGAAAAAGTCACTATATTTACCACTAGTCGATTTTTTTGAAAATGTGTCGATAGAAGGGTCTGAATACTCGCTAAATATAGCGACAAAGTCACTAAGTTGGCAATACTGTTGGCAGGGCAGGGATCCGGACCGGGCTCCGACATTATAGTTCCTATTTGCATCACATACACTACATGACCAAAAGTATGTGGACACCAGCTCGTCGAACATCTCATTCCAAAATCATGGCCATTAATATGGAGTTGGTCCCCCTTTGTATCATTAACAGCCTCCACTCTTCTGGGAAGCCTCCACTAGATATTGGAAAATTTCTATGGGACTTGCTTCTATTCAGCCACAAGAGCATTAGTGAGGTCAGGCACTGATGTTGGGCGATTAAGCCTGGCTCTCAGTCAGCATTCCAATTCATGCCAAAGGTTTTCGATGGGGTTGAGGTCAGGGCTCTGTGCAGGCCAGTCAAGTTCTTCCACACCAATCTCAACAATAATTTCTGTATGGACCTCGCTTTGTGCATGGGGGCATTGTCATGCTGAAACAGGAAAGGGGCTTTCCCAAACTGTTGCCACAAAGTTGAAAGCACAAAATCATCTACAATGACATTGTATGCTGTAGCGTTACGATCTTCCTTCAGCCCAAGACCATTATTCTTCCTCCACCAAACTATACAGTTGGCACTATGCATTGGGGCAGGTAGCATTCTCCAGGCATCCGCCAAACCCAGATTCGTCCGTCAGGACTGCCAGATGGTGAAGCGTAATTCATCACTCCAGAGAATGCATTTCCACTGCTCCAGAGACCAATGGCTGCAAGCTGTACATCACTCCAGCCGACACTTGGCATTGCGCATGTTGATCTTAGACTTGTGTGAGACTGCTCGGCCATGGAAACCCATATAATAAAGCTCCCGACGAACAGTACTTGTGCTTACGTTGCTTCCAGAGGCACAATTGCAATCAATATATATATATTTACGCTCAGTGTGTCGTCTTGATTTCAGAGGGGATAGTTCAGAGCGACATTCATTCATGTTGGCAGTTGACGTTCTTCGCGTTCAATGATACCGAATTCCTAGCCAAAACCTCAGAAACTCTGACTTTCTACAAGTCAGGTGAATGTGTTGGACAGACATGAACACATGTATAGTGTGAAGGGGGGGCTCCAAGCGGTAGCCAATGGCCGTCTTCTACAAATTCTTGTACTTGATGGCAGATGGTGGCAGCTCCCATCGGCATTTGTCAATCTTTCCAACCAGGGCGGTTTTCTTATGCAGTAACTTATTTGCCAGTTCATGAGAAGTGGTCACATTTCTTCCTTAGGGATAGCCCCCTTTTTAAAAAAATGTCTCCTAAAATGACATACCAAATCTAACCGCCTGTAGCTCAGGCCCTGAATGAAGCAAGGATATGCATATTCTTGGTAACATTTGAAAGGAAACACTTAAGAAAATACGAACAAAAAACAACAGTTTTATTTTCTACCACCGTCTTTAAAACGCAACAGAAAGGTTCCAGTTCTAGCCATCACTCTGGTTGTAATTCCGATGGTGTCCACAAGATGACAGCAGTGGATGAGCAAAGTTTTAGACAGATAACTTGAATTATGAGCAAACTACATGACATTTAGTGTGAAGTCACACAGGTACATTTGGGCAAATCACATTGGCATTCATAACATTTTTCTGCAAGAATATCATCAAATCTGTATACTTGGACTTTGATTTAGCTTTTCCATTATCAGTAGCCATATTATAAGTTCAACATTTGCAAAACAACCAGTTTTCATAACTTCATAACTCTGAATATTCTTCTACTTTTTGTCCAAAAGGAAAAGGCATGCTATCGCAAAAGGTTAGCACCTACATTTTGCAACAGAGACAGGGTTTCCGGATACTCCCGTAAAGCCCAGCTCATTGGCTATCTAGCTAACTTTGTTTGACCCCGATTGGTGCTTATTTGACAAAGATACAGTCGATTAAATGAAGACCGGCCGCGTCATCGGCGTGCCATGAAGGCGTCGCTCTCTGACCAAATTTGGTGTCCTATATGATATACTACACCCCTAATGATATAGTGAAGTCTGGCGACATCCTAGGATCTCTGAGGAATACATTTTCACAGATTCCTTTCTTCGCAAATTGAACGAGTGGAAATACAAAATTGATTGTGCACCTTTTAAGTATATGAAAAACAAAAAACAACACTTCATGTTATCTCTGGGTCCCTTTGGATGATAAATCAGAGCAAGATTTCAGAGGTGAATTTATCAAACCTATCAATGTGAAAAGTTTTGTTGTTAGGAGCTCTCCTCAAACAATAGCATTGCATTTTTTTGCAGTAATAGCTACTGTAAATTGGACAGTGCAGTTATATTAACAAGAATTTAAGCTTTCAGGCGATATAAGACACTTATATGTACCGACATTTGTTGTTTCTATAACATTTACATTACATTTAAGTCATTTAGCAGACGCTCTTATCCAGAGCGACTTACAAATTGGTGCGTTCACCTTAAGACATCCAGTGGAACAGCCACTTTACAATAGTGCATCTAAATCTTTTAAGGGGGTGAGAAGGATTACTTTATCCTATCCTAGGTATTCCTGAAAGAGGTGGGGTTTCAGGTGTCTCCGGAAGGTGGTGATTGACTCCGCTGTCCTGGCATCGTGAGGGAGTTTGTTCCACCATTGGGGGGCCAGAGCAGCGAACAGTTTTGACTGGGCTGCGCGGGAACTGTACTTCCTCAGTGGTAGGGAGGCGAGCAGGCCAGAGGTGGATGAACGCAGTGCCCTTGTTTGGGTGTAGGGCCTGATCAGAGCCTGGAGGTACTGAGGTGCCGTTCCCCTCACAGCTCCGTAGGCAAGCACCATGGTCTTGTAGCGGATGCGAGCTTCAACTGGAAGCCAGTGGAGAGAGCGGAGGAGCGGGGTGACGTGAGAGAACTTGGGAAGGTTGAACACCAGACGGGCTGCGGCGTTCTGGATGAGTTGTAGGGGTTTAATGGCACAGGCAGGGAGCCCAGCCAACAGCGAGTTGCAGTAATCCAGACGGGAGATGACAAGTGCCTGGATTAGGACCTGCGCTGCTTCCTGTGTGAGGCAGGGTCGTACTCTGCGGATGTTGTAGAGCATGAACCTACAAGAACGGGCCACCGCCTTGATGTTAGTTGAGAACGACAGGGTGTTGTCCAGGATCACGCCAAGGTTCTTAGCGCTCTGGGAGGAGGACACAATGGAGTTGTCAACCGTGATGGCGAGATCATGGAATGGGCAGTCCTTCCCGGGAGGAAGAGCAGCTCCGTCTTGCCGAGGTTCAGCTTGAGGTGGTGATCCGTCATCCACACTGATATGTCTGCCAGACATGCAGAGATGCGATTCGCCACCTGGTCATCAGAAGGGGAAAGGAGAAGATTAATTGTGTGTCGTCTGCATAGCAATGATAGGAGAGACCATGTGAGGTTATGACAGAGCCAAGTGACTTGGTGTATAGCGAGAATAGGAGAGGGCCTAGAACAGAGCCCTGGGGGACGCCAGTGGTGAGAGCGCGTGGTGAGGAGACAGATTCTCGCCACGCCACCTGGTAGGAGCGACCTGTCAGGTAGGACGCAATCCAAGCGTGGGCCGCGCCGGAGATGCCCAACTCGGAGAGGGTGGAGAGGAGGATCTGATGGTTCACAGTATCGAAGGCAGCCGATAGGTCTAGAAGGATGAGAGCAGAGGAGAGAGAGTTAGCTTTAGCAGTGCGGAGGGCCTCCGTGATACAGAGAAGAGCAGTCTCAGTTGAATGACTAGTCTTGAAACCTGACTGATTTGGATCAAGAAGGTCATTCTGAGAGAGATAGCGGGAGAGCTGGCCAAGGACGGCACTATATAAAATATATATATATATATATATATAAAAATATGTGATTGTGACATAAGGCAGTGCATGATTTACAACTGTCCCATTAACAGGACGCCAATCCCTAAGAAGTTTTAATCGAGATAAGGTTCCATCTGTCCAGTTGTCTGGCTGTCATCCACTTTCCCCAAGTCGGGGAAACTATTCACAATGTATTTGGAGTCAGCATCCACTGCCAGCCAGAACTTGAATCCATAACGGTCCAGCTTCTTTCCCATGAAATATGAGAAAACGCATTACTAATCCACAGCAATATTCGGCCCTGGATTGTAGCAGGTGACACTATTTTTGACAAAACTGTTCCAAACGTGTGACACGGGTGAAATGTGTCATTTTTGATACTTTGACTCTTTAGTTCTTTGTGGTCCAATCATAAATATTGCATGATATCTCTAAATCTGTTCCTTGACATTGTTTGCCTAAAAAATATGACCCCCCATTGGTCATTCCAAAAGCTCTCCATCTTCATGCAATTGCCTCCGAAAGCCCCACGAACGTACAGTAGCGCAATGAAGGCTTGAACCTCATCCAAAGACATGTCCAATGAACTGTGATCAGTGCATCAACATGTTGATGTCAAACAGTCAATGGAAGGCGCTGAGTGGGCTGCTGTCTATGTCGCTTTTTGCATGCTCTTTTGTCCCTGGAGTGGCCATGAAAATATGTTGAGTTGCCTACTGGCCTACTGCTTCTCCAATGGGGTTTAACCTTTGCCAAAGGGAGCCATCTTTGCCAGTCTCCTGCACCCCATTTTCAAATCAAATGAAATTGTATTAGTCACATGCACCGAATACAACAGTGAAATGCTTACTGACAAGCCTCTGACCAACAATGCAGTTAAAAAAAAATATGGATAAGAATAAGAAATAAAAATAACAAGTAATTAAAGAGCAGCAGTAAAATAACAATAGCGAGACTATATACAGGGGTGTAATAGTACAGATTCAATGTGCAGGGGCACCGGTTAGTTGAGGTAATATGTACATGTAGGTAGAGAGTTAAAGTGACGATGCATAGAAGATAACAACAGAGAGTTGAAAGAGGGGGGGGGGGCAATGCAAATAGTCTGGGTAGCCATTTGATTAGGTGTTCAGGAGTCTTATGGCTTTGGGGTAGAAGCTGTTTCGAAGCCTCTTGGACCTAGACTTGGCACTCCGGTACTGCTTGCCGTGCGGTAGCAGAGAGAACAGTCTATGACCAGGGTGGCTGAAGTCTTTGACAATTTTTAGGGATTTCCTCGGACACTGCCTGGTATAGAGGTCCTGGATGGCAGGAAGCTTGGCTCCAGTGATGTACTTGGCCGTTCGCACTACCCTCTGTAGTGCCTTGCGGTCGGAGCCTGAGAAGTTGCCATACCAGGCAGTGATGCAACCTTTAGAGAATCTGAGGACCCATGCCAAATCTTTTCAGTCTCTTGAGGGGGAATAGGTTTTGTCGAGCCCTCTTCACGACTGTCTTGGTGTGCTTGGACCATGTTAGTTTGTTAATGATGTGCACACCAAGGAACTTGAAGCTCTCAACCTGCTCCACTGCAGCCTTGTCGATGAGAATGGGACGTGCTCGGTCCTCTTTTTCCTGTAGTCCACAATCATCTCTTTTGTCTTCATCACGTTGAGGGGGAGGTTGTTTTCCTGGCACCACACGGCCAGGTCTCTGACCTCCAGGTCTCTGATTGATGAGCCTTGAGGGCACAATGGAGATGAACGCTGAGCTGTAGTTAATGACTAGCATTTTCACATAGGTGTTCCTTTTTGTCCAGGTGGGAAAGGGCAGTGTGGAGTGCAATAGAGATTGCATCATCTGTGGATCTGTTGGGGCGGTATGCAAATTGGAGTGGGTCTAGGGTTTCTGAGATAATGGTGTTGATGTGAGTCATGACCAGCCTTTCAAAGCACTTCATGGCTACAGACGTGAGTGCTACAGATCGGTAGTTGTTTAGGCAGTTTACCTTATTGTTCTTGGGCACAGGCACTACGGTGGTTTGCTTAAAACATGATGGTATTACAGACTCGGACAGGGAGAGGTTGAAAATGTCAGTGAAGACACTTGCCAGTTGGTCAGCGCATGCTTGCAGTGCACGTCCTGGTAATCTGTCTGGCCCTAGGGCCTTGTGAATGTTGACCTGTTTCAAGGTCGTACTCACATCGGCTTGATCACAAAATCTTTCAGAACAGCTGGTGTTCTCATACATATTTCAATGTTATTTGCCTCAAAGCGAGCATAGAAGTAGTTTAGCTCGTCTGATAGGCTCGTGTCACTGGGCAGCTCTCGGCTGTGCTTCCCTTTGTAGTCTGTAATGGTTTGCAAACCCCTGTGACACCCCTGTTTTGCTAGCACAGACTGGCAAAGCATCAATACAGGGCTACACCGGTGTAGTACGATTAGATTTTAGTCCTGTATTGACGCTTTGCCTGTTTGATGGTTCGTCGGAGGGCATAGCAGGATTTCTTATAAGCTTCCGGGTTAGAGTCCCGCACCTTGAAAGCGGCAGCTCTAGCTTTTAGCGGATGTTTCCTGTAATCCATGGCTTCTAGTTGGGTTATGTACGTACGGTCACTGTGGGGACGACGTCATCGATGCACTTATTGATGAGCCCAATGACTGATGTGGTGTATTCCTCAATACCATTGGAGGAATCCTGGAACATGTTCCAGTCTGTGATAGTAAAACAGTCTGTAGCTCAGCATCTGCTTCATCTGACCACTTTTTTGTTGTTGACAGAGTCACTGGTGCTTCCTGCTTTAATTTTTGCATGTAAGCAGGAATCAGGAGGATAGAATTATGTTCAGATTTGCCAAATGGAGGGCGAGGGAGAGCTTTGTATACGTCTCTGTGTGTGGAGTAAAGGTGGTCCAGAGTTTTTTCCCCCTCTGGTTGCACATTTAACATGCTGATAGAAATTTGGTAAAATGTATTTAAGTTTCCCTGCATTAAAGTCCCCGTTTTCTTGTTTGATTATGACGGAATACAGCTCATTCAATGCTGTCTTAGTGCCAACCTCTGACTGAGGTGGTATGTAAACAGCTATGAAGAATACAGATGAAAACTCTAGGTAGGTAGTGTGATCTACTGCTTATCATGAGATACTCTACCTCAGGCAAGCAATAGCTCGAGACATCCTTAGATATCGTGCACCAGCTGTTATTTACAGAAATACATAGTCCGCCGCCCCTTGTCTTACCAGACAACTTGAAAACTTGAAAACATCCGGGTTGGACATTAAATGGAATCAAGTTATGAGCTTAAACTTCAAAATAAAAGTCCAAGTTTGACGCAATATAAATGTGAATAAAAATGTAATCATGCATTTAGAATAAAGTTGTCACAAATATAATTCTTGTGACAACTTTTTTAACTTCTAAGTTCAAAAATGACAACACAAAAATTGACTATGCGAACATTTTGGTACATTATTTAAAGTTAATCATTAGTTTATACACTAACCTTCACACATCTAGATGGCCGGGCGGGGTGGGTGTGGAGCCAGAGACAGCAGGGGTTCAAACTGTAGAACCCAGTTACTACATTTTGAATATAAAAATGGATTTGATCAAACAAAACAGTGCTACATTTTATGTCTGGGACCCTCAGGATGACAAATCAGAGCAAGATTACTGAATGTAAGTACATTATTTACCTTCAGAGGTGAATGTATCAAACCAGTGGCCGTGATAAAGTGTTTTTGTTGTTGTTCAGTCTCCTCAAACAATAGCATGTTTTTTTCACTGTAATAGCTACTGTAAATTGGACAGTGCAGCTAGATTAACAAGAATTTACACTTTCTGCTTTCTGGAAAGTTTGCTCTTACTTAAAATGTCATGCTATTCACATTAGAGTACGTTAGCATAACCGTCCAGGTATAGGGACACTGATCCCGTAGAGGATTTATACCACTTACGGTTAGTACCGTCATTAATCCTTCCCCACTGGTTTCTCCAAAACCACCATATAAAAAGCCAGACTGCGGTTTGCAATTGCACATGGGGACAAAGATGGTACTTGTTGTCATGTTGTGCGGATGCGTGTTGTGGGGATGCTTTGCTGCAGGAGGGACTGGTGCACTTCACAAAATAGATGGCATCATAAGGTAGGAAAATTATGTGGATATATTGATGCAACATCTCAAGACATCAGTCAGGAAGTTAAAGCTTGGTCGCAAATGGGTCTTCCAAATGAACAATGACCCCAAGCATACTTCCAAAGGTGTGGCAAATGGCTTAAGGACAACAAAGTCAAGGTATTGGAGTGGCCATCACAAAGCCCTGACCTCAATCCTATAGAAAATTTGTGGGCAGAACTGAAGCGTGTGCGAGCAAGGAGGCCTACAAACCTGACTCAGTTTCACCGGATTTGTCAGGAGGAATGGGCCAAAATTCACCCAACTTATTGTGGGAAGCTTGTGGATGTAACGTAACGTTCGTCGTTGGAGTGAGGTGAAGGAGAAGAGGACCAAAACGCAACACTACACAAAATGAAAACGAAACAGTCCCATGTGGCACTAACACAGAAAATAAACACCCACAACTCAAAAGTGAAACCAGGCTCCCTAAGCTGCCTCTGATTGAGAACCATACCAGGCCGAACACAGCAATCCCAAATCATAGAAAAACGAACATAGACAACCCACCCAACTCACGCCCTGACCATACTACAACAAAGACAATAAAAGAACTAAGGTCAGAACGTGACAGTGGAAGGCTACTTGAAACATTTGAACCAAGTTAAACAATTTAAAGGCAATGCTACCAAATACTAATTGAGTGTATGTCAACTTTGAAATAAATCATTCTCTCTACTATTATTCTGACATTTCACATTCTTAAAATAAAGTGGTGATCCTAACTGACAGGGAATTTTTACTAGGATTAAATGTCAGGAATTGTGAAACACTGAGTTTAAACGTATTTGACTAATGTGTATGTAAACTTCCGACTTCAACTGTAAATACAAAACATGGTCAGAAACAGATGGTTGTAAACAATACTAAAGAAAGGCATTTGGAAAATAAAGAGGCCATTTAAAAAGTCCCTTATCCTCTTATGAATACCGCATTTGATTAAGGGTCCCATTCCCAACACAGTGTACTAAGAGAATGCACTGGCCCATCCTTTTTAAAACCACCTGATGGTGAGTTAACCTGAGGTCAGTTTATATCTTACAGGGATCATCAACTAGATTCAGCGTAGGGACATTTTCTTTTATTGAGCGGATAGTCAAGGGGCCGGAACATCATTTTAAATCATTTGTCGACTGCAAATTGACCGCAAGGAGCCCAAACAGACTTAAACAATCATTTCCAACGAAGCTTACATTTGTATATGATCACTTGCCTCTCTATTATGTGCAGAAATACTTGGGAACAGAATTCCCAAATTAAAATGACGCGGAGCTGATTTCCTGGTGTTTTTATGTCCAACAATGAAAATTTAAAAAATAAAGAATAATATTGTTTTATACATTTTTTGCTCAGAAAACATGGGGGGCAAAATAAAACCACCGTGGGCCATCAGTTGGGGAACCCTGCTTTAGGTCTTATCTGTCATGTAGGGATGAACCTGTCTCTCTTTGTTTCTGCCTGCTCCTGATCCACCTCTACCAGGGCCCATTTCTGGACCTCCCCGGACCCAAACAAGGTAAAGATGAAAGCTCCTACGGCGCTGATCCCGGCCGACAGACAGAACACACTCCTCCATCCCGCCAGGGATTGCTGTTCCAGGAGGGGGGGGGGGACATGGGTCATAGTCGTATGTATAACAGTCTTCAAGAGTGCAGTAACTTTTAGAAATGAGCCATTGGGAAGATCTCAATTGCATACTCCTGCGTCAAGCAGCCCAATTCTGATGTTTCTTCCACTAATTGGTCGTTTGACCAATCACATCAGCTCTTTTCACATCAGCTCTTTTCCAGAGCTGATCTGTTTGGTCCAAATACCAATCATTTTTTTAAACTATCAGAATTATGCTGCCTGTGTCAACGCAGCCATGGTCTAATACTTTAAAAAAATTTTTTACAGTATTTAAGTAGATATATTACAAATATTTCATTATTTCTTAAAGTAGTAGAGGTTGAATGCATTTGATTATGAAGGAAATGTCACCAGAAAGCTTACATCTTTGGTGAGGTAACCCGTGATGATTGGAGCGACCACACCTGGGATAGTCCCGAAAGTGTTGGTGATTCCTAAAAGCACCCCCGCATACCTGCGGAAGAGAGAGAGAAAAATAGAGGTTCAAAAACATCCAAACATCCAAAAGCAGTGAAAAAGCAGTGAGTATGTGAGTGACTTCTTCAGTCCTCAGTGACGTAGAGTGTGATAGAATGAGCGGAAGAGAGAGAAAGTTCAATGTGAGTGACTTCTTCAGTCCTCAGTGACGTAGAGTGTGATAGAATGAGAGGAAGAGAAAGTTCAATGTGAGTGACTTCTTCAGTCCTCAGTGACGTAGAGTGTGATAGAATGAGAGGAAGAGAGAGAAAGTTCAATGTGAGTGACTTCTTCAGTCCTCAGTGACGTAGAGTGTGATAGAATGAGCGGAAGAGAGAGAAAGTTCAGTAAAGGTCCAAAATTTGCCAGAAAAGACTGGTGAGTAGGGAGAGAAGTGAAGAGAAACAAGTGAAGTGACGACCTCGCAAATCGATTAAACACCCACCGTGGAGCAATGTCTATCTGGTTGATGAAGACCCCGGCTGCACTGGTGCCTCCTGCAGTTGAAGAGAGGGTGAGGAAGGTCACTGCCAACACACCACTGCAGCCGGAGTAGCCCACAGCAACCAGGAACGCTGCAGGCAGCAGCAGACCTGGGGGAGGAGGGGTCAACAATATGCATCAATCACAGGAGGTTGATGTCTCCTGAAATGGGGAGAACGGGCTCATGGCAATTAGTAGGACGAGCTCAAATACTACATGGTTTCCAGGTGTTTGATGCCGTTCCATTTGTTCGGTTCTGGCCATTATTATGAGCCGTTCTCCCCTCAGCAGCCTCCCGTGACGTCAATATACACGGTCAATGTACAAACGCTGCATTTAACAGTAACACATGGGTATGGCCATCCACACAATTAACATGTACACAGTTTACGTGATACTCTAACTGTAAGTCGGTCTGGATAAGAGCGTCTTCTAAATAACTCAAATGTAATACTCCATTAGTTCATATTTTGTTACAAAACATATTACTACAGACTAAAATATCCGTTGCATGAAATAGCATCCAAAGAATCCCGAAAGAACTGTTGCATGTTTAACCAGTCAATCAATCAAACATCTGGTAAAGTCCGTAAGTAACCGAGACCGGTTCCTTTCAAAATAAAAGTCCCCTCCTTGCCTGTGATAGTGAAGATCTTGCGGACCGCTGTGACACTCAACAGCTCCTTCTCCAGGAGGCTGTCTGCTACTACACCTGATATCACCGAGAAGGCCCAGCCACCCAGATAGGGCAGAGCTGAGAGAAAGGCATTCTATATAGACAGTCAGAAAGAAATAGACAATATTAACCGACAACAAAAACAACAACAGAAAGGATTGCAACTGCATGGCAGGAATAAAATATCCCAATAACATGGCATCACTTTCACCAAGGTTTTATTACAGCAATGCTACAGCAGAACGGTATAGGCCTAGGTTACAACCCAACACGATTCAAGTCTCGAGACTCCTGTTCTATCCCTGTACACCGTGATATCTTAGTCATTCTCTAGTCCTACCACCTGCCTACAGAGCCTAATACCACCAGGTGGAGCTCTTACCATATTTCTTATACCTATCTGGCCTTTACAGCACTCTGGAATTGAGCATCTCACACTCTCGCTCTCCTCTTAAGGCGTCATCCATAGAAATCATATGTCCATATATATATCAATGATGTATTACTTAATATATGATTTCTTTGGGTCTCACCTGTCGGAGGTCAAAGTGAAGCACCGTGTCCATGTAGGTGGGTAGTGATGTGAGCAGAATGCAGTTACCCCAGTTGGCACACATCTGAGACACTATGATGGCCCACAGGGGAACAGAGAGCATCATGGGCAACAAAGGCACTGACCAGCCATGGGCACCACCCTGGGTTAGGAGCCAGAGAGAGAGAGAGAGCGAGAGAGGGGGTATGCTAATTTGGGATAGAGCAGACCTAACTCACTCCATTAAATTAGTCAAAACAGGAACATTTTACATTTGGCTAGAAATTCAAAAGGAAATGATCTTAACAGAGAAAAATATCCTCCTGTGTGCTACCTACAGCATACCCCCCCCCCCCCCACACACACTAGAAACCCCATACTTTAATGAAGACAGCTTCTCCATCCTGGAGGGGGAAATCAATCATTTCCAGTCCCAGGGACATGTACTAGTCTGTGGCAACCTAAATTCCAGAACCGGACAAGAACCTGACACCCTCAGCACACAGGGGGACAAACACCTGCCTGGAGGTGACAGCATTCCCTCCCCCATAGGCCCCCCTAGGCACAACTATGACAACATAACCAACAAAAACGGGTCACAACTCCTGCAGCTCTGTCACATGCTGGGTATGTACATAGTCAATGGTAGGCTTCGAGGGGACTCCTATGGTACACCTATAGCTCATCTCTTGGCAGCAGTACTGTAGACTACTTTATCACTGACCTCAACCCAGAGTCTCTCAGAGCGTTCACAGTCAGCCCACTGACACACCTATCAGATCACAGCAAAATTACAGTCTACTTGAACAGAGCAATAGTCAATCATAAGGCATCAAAGCCAAAGGAACTGAGTAATAATAAGAAATGCTATAGATGGAAGGAATGTAGCGTGAAAACCTACCAAAAATCAATTAGGCAACAACAAATTCAATCCCTTTTAGACAACTTCCTGGATTAAACGTTCCACTGTAATAGTGAAGGTGTAAACCTGGCAGTAGAAACTCTTAACAGTATATTTAGCCTCTCAGCTTCCCTATCAAATCTAAAAATTTCAAGCAGAAAACCGAAGAAAATGAACAACAATGACAAAAGGTTTGATGAAGAATGCAAAAACCTAAGAAAGAAATTGAGAAACCTGTTCAACCAAAAACATAAAGACCCAGAAAACCTGAGTCTACGCCTTCACTATGGTGAATCATTAAAACAATACAGAAATACACTACGGAAAAAGAAGGAACAGCACGTCAGAAATCAGCTCAATGTAATTGAAGAATCCATCCTTTTTGGCTCTATAACAAAGAACAAACAGTAAAAATATATATATGATCAAATACAAATCTTAGAATCAACTATTAAAGACCAGAACACACTGGATTCTCCAATTACCTTGAATGAACTACAGTATAAAATAAAAACCCTCCAACCCAAAAAGCCTGTGGTGTTGATGGTATCCTCAATGAAATGATCAAATATACAGACAACAAAATCCAATTGGCTGTACTAAAACTCTTTAACATCATCCTTAGCTCTGGCATCTTCCCCAATATTTGGAACCAAGGACTTATCACCCCAATCCACAAAAGTGGAGACAAATTTGACCCCAATAACTACTGTGGGATATGCGTCAACAGCAACCTTGGGAAAATCCTCTGCTTTATCATTAACAGCAGACTTGTACATTTCCTCAGTGAAAACATTGTACTGAGCAAATGTCAAATTGGCTTTTTACCAAATTATCGTATGACAGACCATGTATACATCCTCCACACCATCATTGACAAACAAATAAACCGAAACAAAGGCAAAGTCTTCTCATGCTTTGTTGATTTCAAAAAAGCCTTCGACTCAATTTGGCATGAGAGTCTGCTATACAAATTGATGGAAAGTGGTGTTGGGGGAAAAACATATGAGATTATAAAATCCATATATACAAACAACAAGTGTGCGGTTCAAATAGGCAAAAATCACACACATTTCTTCCCACAGGGCCATGGGGTGAGACAGGAATGCAGCTTAAGCCCCACCCTCTTCAACATATATATCAACGAATTGGCGAGGGCACTTGAACAGTCTGCAGCACTCGGCCTCACCCTACTAGAATCTGAAGTCAATTGTCTACTGTTTGCTGATGATCTAGTGCTTCTGTCACCAACCAAGGAGGGCCTACAGCAGCACCTAGATATTCTGCACAGATTCTGTCAGACCTGGGCCATGACAGTAATTATCAGTAAGAACAAAATAATGGTGTTCCAAAAAAGGTCCAGTCACCAGGACCACAAATACAAATTCCATCTAGACACCATTGCCCTAGAACACACAAAAAACTATACATTTCTTGTCCTAAACATCAACGCCACAGGTGACTTCCACAAAGCTGTGAACAATCTGAGAGACAAGGCAAGAAGTGCATTCTATGCCATAAAAAGGAACATCAAATTTCTATACCAATTAGGAGCTGGCTAAAAATACTTGAATCAGTTATAGAACCCAATGCCCTTTATGGTTGTGAGGTCTGGGGTCCGCTCACCAACCAAGAATTCACAAAATGGGACAAACACCAAATTGAGACTCTGCATGCAGAATTCTGCAAAAATATCCTCAGTGTACAACGTAAAACATCAAATAATGCATGCAGAGCGGAATTAGGCCGATACATGCTAATGATCAAAATCCAGAAAAGAGCCGTTAAATTATACAACTACCTAAAAGGAAGCGATTCCCAAAACTTCCATAACAAAGCCATCACCTACAGAGAGATGAACCTGGAGAAGAGTCCCCTAAGCAAGCTGGTCCTGAGGCTCTGTTCACAAACACAAACAGACCCCACAGAGCCCCAGGACATCAACACAATTAGACTCAACCAAATCATGAGAAAACAAAAAGCTAATTACTTGACACATTTGAAAGAATTAACAAAAAAACAGAGCAAACTAGAATTTTATTTGGCCCAAAACAGAGAATTCTCTCTTTCTCTCTTTCTCTTGGAGGACCTGAGCCCTTGGACCATGCCTCAGGACTTCCTGGCATGATGACTCTTTGCTGTCCCCAGTCCATCTGGCTGTGCTGCTGCTCCAGTTTCAACTGTTCTGCCTGCAGCTATGGAACCCTGACCTGTTCACCGGACGTGCTACCTCTCTAGAGACAGCAGGAGCGGTAGAGATACTCTTAATGATCGGCTATGAAAAGCCAACTGACATTTACTCCTGAGGTGCTGACTTGCTGCACCCAAGGATACTGTGATAATTATTATTTGACCATGAAAATTTGAACATCTTGGCCATGTTCTGGACTGGCCACCCCTCTAGGTTTCTTCCTAGGGAGTTTTTCCTAGCCACCGTGCTTCTACACCTGGGGTTTTAGGCTGGGTTTCTGTACAGCACTTTGAGATATCAGCTGAAAAATACATTTGATTTGATGATACATAGTGGCAGAATACCTGTGACTGACCCAAACTTTTTTGTTTGTTGAATTTTACACCTTTTTTCTCCCCAATTTCGTGGTATCCAATTGTTAGTAGCTACTATCTTGTCTCATCGCTACAACTCCCGTACAGGCTCGGGAGAGACGAAGGTTGAAAGTCATGCGTCCTTCGATAGACAACCCAACCAAGCCGCACTGCTTCTTAACACAGCGTGCATCCAACCCGGAAGCCAGCCGCACCAATGTGTCGGAGGAAACACCCTGCACCTGGCAACCTTGTAGGTGCGCACTGCGCCCGGCCTGCCACAGGAGTCGCTGGTGCGCGATGATATCCCTACCGGCCAAGCCCTCCCTAACCCGGACGGCGCTAGGCCAATTGTGCCTGGGCGCGAACCCACAGGAGTCGCTGGTGCGCGATGATATCCCTACCGGCCAAGCCCTCCCTAACCCGGACGGCGCTAGGCCAATTGTGCCTGGGCGCGAACCCAGAGTCTCTGGTGGCACAGCTGGCACTGCAGTACAGCGCCCTTAACCACTGCGCCACCCGGGAGGCCCGACTGACCCAAATTTAAGGTAAACTTTGACTATGTACAGACTCAGTTAGCATAGACTTGCTATTGAGAAAGGCCGCCGTAGGCAGACCTGGCTCTCAAGAGAAGACACGCTATGTGCACACTGCCCACAAAATGAGATGGAAACTGAGCTGCACTTCCTAACCACTTGCCAAATGTATGACCATATTAGAGACACATATTTCCCTCAGATTACACAGATCCACAAAGAATCAGAAAACAAACCCGATTTTGATAAACTCCCATATCTACTGGGTGAAATATCACAGTGTGCCATCACAGCAGCAATATTTGTGACTTGTTGCCACAAGAAAAGGGCAATTAGCGAAGAACAAACACCAATGTAAATACAACCCATATTTCTGTTTATTTATTTTCCCTTTTGTACTTTAACCATTTGCACATCGTTACAACACTGTAAATATACAGTACATAATACGACATTTGTAATGTCTTTATTCTTTTGGAACTTCTGTGAATGTAATGTTTACTGTTCATTTTTATAGTTTATTTCACTTTTGTATATTATCTACCTCACTTGCTTTGGCAATGTTAACATATGTTTCCCATGCCAATAAAGGCCCTTGAATTAAATTGAAATGAGTTGAGAGGAAGTGGATTGACTGTGAACCGGTTGACAAAATGTATGACAAAGGGCCGTAAAGGACACCTCAGATAGACTGTTGTTACCCCTTTTCCTATGGAGTTGATGATGTAATCTTTTTCTCTTGTGCTGATTCGTGGATGAGTGCCAGGCTGGTCCGACACCAGAATGAACCAGAACACTGCCCAAATGCAACCAGCACCCCCTGGTGATGAGAGAAAGAGGGACAGAGAGAGAGAGAGACAGAGGGACGGAGTGAGAGAAAAGCCTGATTCTGTTGACATCTTCACAAAGCAAAAGGTTGTGCAGGTACAGTGTTTGTGCTGAACAAGAGAATGTGCAGAGAAGAATTGTGAATGATAAAAAAAAATTGGAAGGTATTATGTGTGTGAAAACTTCACAGGAGAACAAAATAAGAGCTGAAAATGTGGGTATGCAGAGACATGCAGATATGGTGTGTGTAGGGGGAATGTATATGTTTGAGGGGTGTAATGAATGCATTATGTTTGAGGTGTGTAATGAATGCATTATGTTTGAGGTGTGTAATGAATGTTTGTTTGAGGTGTGTAATGAATGCATTATGTTTGAGGTGTGTAATGAATGCATTATGTTTGAGGTGTGTAATGAATGCATTATGTTTGAGGGGTGTAATGAATGTATTATGTTTGAGGGGTGTAATGAATGTATTATGTTTGAGGTGTGTAATGAATGCATTATGTTTGAGGGGTGTAATGAATGTATTATGTTTGAGGGGTGTAATGAATGTATTATGTTTGAGGGGTGTAATGAATGTATTATGTTTGAGGGGTGTAATGAATGTATTATGTTTGAGGGGTGTAATGAATGTATTATGTTTGAGGGGTGTAAATGAATGTATAGGTTTGAGGGGTGTAATGAATGTATAGGTTTGAGGGGTGTAATGAATGTATAGGTATGAGGGGTGTAATGAATGTATAGGTTTGAGGAATGTAATGAATGCATTATGTTTGAGGTGTGTAATGAATGTATTATGTTTGAGGGGTGTAATGAATGCATTATGTTTGAGGGGTGTAATGAATGTATTATGTTTGAGGGGTGTAATGAATGCATTATGTTTGAGGGGTGTAATGAATGCATTATGTTTGAGGGGTGTAATGAATGTATAGGTTTGAGGGTGTAATGAATGTATAGGTTTGAGGGGTATAATGAATGTATTATGTTTGAGGGGTGTAATGAATGTATTATGTTTGAGGGGTGTAATGAATGTATAGGTTTGAGGGGTGTAATGAATGTATAGGTTTGAGGGGTGTAATGAATGTATAGGTTTGAGGTGTGTAATGAATGCATTATGTTTGAGGGGTGTAATGAATGCATTATGTTTGAGGGGTGTAATGAATGTATTATGTTTGAGGGGTGTAATGAATGCATTATGTTTGAGGGGTGTAATGAATCTATTATGTTTGAGGGGTGTAATGAATGTATTATGTTTGAGGTGTGTAATGAATGTATTATGTTTGAGGGATGTAATGAATGCATTATGTTTGAGGGGTGTAATGAATGCATTATGTTTGAGGGGTGTAATGAATGCATTATGTTTGAGGGGTGTAATGAATGCATTATGTTTGAGGGGTGTAATGAATGTATTATGTTTGAGGGGTGTAAAGAATGTATTATGTTTGAGGTGTGTAATGAATGTATTATGTTTGAGGGGTGTAATGAATGCATTATGTTTGAGGGGTGTAATGAATGCATTATGTTTGAGGGGTGTAATGAATGTATTATGTTTGAGGGGTGTAAAGAATGTATTATGTTTGAGGTGTGTAATGAATGTATTATGTTTGAGGGGTGTAATGAATGCATTATGTTTGAGGGGTGTAATGAATGCATTATGTTTGAGGGGTGTAATGAATGTATTATGTTTGAGGTGTGTAATGAATGTATAGGTTTGAGGGGTGTAATGAATGTATAGGTTTGAGGTGTGTAATGAATGTATAGGTTTGAGGGGTGTAATGAATGTATAGGTTTGAGGTGTGTAATGAATGTATAGGTTTGAGGGGTGTAATGAATGTATAGGTTTGAGGTGTGTAATGAATGCATTATGTTTGAGGGGTGTAATGAATGCATTATGTTTGAGGGGTGTAATGAATCTATTATGTTTGAGGGGTGTAATGAATGCATTATGTTTGAGGGGTGTAATGAATCTATTATGTTTGAGGGGTGTAATGAATGTATTATGTTTGAGGTGTGTAATGAATGTATTATGTTTGAGGGATGTAATGAATGTTTGAGGGGTGTAATGAATGCATTATGTTTGAGGGGTGTAATGAATGCATTATGTTTGAGGGGTGTAATGAATGCATTATGTTTGAGAGGTGTAATGAATGTATAGGTTTGAGGGGTGTAATGAATGTATAGGTTTGAGGGGTGTAATGAATGCATTATGTTTGAGGGATGTAATGAATGTATAGGTTTGAGGGGTGTAATGAATGTATTATGTTTGAGGGGTGTAATGAATGTATTATGTTTGAGGGGTGTAATGAATGCATTATGTTTGAGGGGTGTAATGAATGCATTATGTTTGAGGGGTGTAATGAATGCATTATGTTTGAGGTGTGTAATGAATGCATTATGTTTGAGGGGTGTAATGAATGCATTATGTTTGAGGGGTGTAATGAATGCATTATGTTTGAGGGGTGTAATGAATGTATTATGTTTGAGGGGTGTAATGAATGCATTATGTTTGAGGGGTGTAATGAATGCATTATGTTTGAGGGGTGTAATGAATGTATTATGTTTGAGGGTGTAATGAATGTATTATGTTTGAGGGGTGTAATGAATGCATTATGTTTGAGGGGTGTAATGAATGCATTATGTTTGAGGGGTGTAATGAATGCATTATGTTTGAGGGGTGTAATGAATGTATTATGTTTGAGGGGTGTAATGAATGTATAGGTTTGAGGGGTGTAATGAATGTATAGGTTTGAGGGGTGTAATGAATGTATAGGTTTGAGGGGTGTAATGAATGTATTATGTTTGAGGGGTGTAATGAATGTATAGGTTTGAGGGGTGTAATGAATGTATTATGTTTGAGGGGTGTAATGAATGTATTATGTTTGAGGGGTGTAATGAATGTATTATGTTTGAGGGGTGTAATGAATGTATTATGTTTGAGGGGTGTAATGAATGTATAGGTTTGAGGGGTGTAATGAATGTATTATGTTTGAGGGTGTAATGAATGTATATGTTTGAGGGGTGTAATGAATGTTTTTGAGGGGTGTAATGAATGCATTATGTTTGAGGGTGTAATGAATGCATTATGTTTGAGGGTGTAATGAATGCATTATGTTTGAGGGTGTAATGAATGCATTATGTTTGAGGGTGTAATGAATGTATTATGTTTGAGGGGTGTAATGAATGCATTATGTTTGAGGGGGGGATGTAATGAATGCATTATGTTTGAGGGGTGTAATGAATGTATTATGTTTGAGGGTGTAATGAATGCATTATGTTTGAGGGGTGTAATGAATGCATTATGTTTGAGGTTTGATTATGTTTGGGGGTGTAATGAATGTATTATGTTTGAGGAATGGTTTGAGGGTGTAATGAATGCATTATGTTTGAGGGTGTAATGAATGCATTATGTTTGAGGGGTGTAATGAATGTATTATGTTTGAGGGGTGTAATGAATGCATTATGTTTGAGGGGTGTAATGAATGTATTATGTTTGAGGGGTGTAATGAATGTATTATGTTTGAGGTGTGTAATGAATGCATTATGTTTGAGGGGTGTAATGAATGTATTATGTTTGAGGGGTGTAATGAATGTATTATGTTTGAGGGGTGTAATGAATGTATTATGTTTGAGGGGTGTAATGAATGTATTATGTTTGAGGGGTGTAATGAATGCATTATGTTTGAGGGGTGTAATGAATGTATTATGTTTGAGGGGTGTAATGAATGTATAGGTTTGAGGGTGTAATGAATGTATAGGTTTGAGGGGTGTAATGAATGTATAGGTTTGAGGGGTGTAATGAATGTATTATGTTTGAGGGGTGTAATGAATGCATTATGTTTGAGGGGTGTAATGAATGTATTATGTTTGAGGGTGTAATGAATGTATTATGTTTGAGGGGTGTAATGAATGTATTAGGTTTGAGGGTGTGTAATGAATGTATTATGTTTGAGGGTGTAATGAATGTATATTATGTTTGAGGGGTGTAATGAATGTATTATGTTTGAGGTGTAATGAATGTATTATGTTTGAGGTTTGGGAATGTAATGAATGCATTATGTTTGAGGTGTGTAATGAATGTATTATGTTTGAGGGGTGTAATGAATGTATTATGTTTGAGGGTGTAAAATGTAATGTATATGTTTGAGGGGTGTAATTTGAATGTATTATGTTTGAGGGGTGTAATGAATGTATGTTTGAGGTTTGTGTAATGAATGTATTATGTTTGAGGGGTGTAATGAATGTATTATGTTTGAGGGGTGTAATGAATGTATTATGTTTGAGGGGTGTAATGAATGTATTATGTTTGAGGGGTGTAATGAATGTATAGGTTTGAGGGGTGTAATGAATGTATAGGTTTGAGGGGTGTAATGAATGTATAGGTATGAGGGGTGTAATGAATGTATAGGTTTGAGGGATGTAATGAATGCATTATGTTTTAGGTGTGTAATGAATGTATTATGTTTGAGGGGTGTAATGAATGCATTATGTTTGAGGTGTGTAATGAATGCATTATGTTTGAGGGGTGTAATGAATGTATTATGTTTGAGGGGTGTAAAGAATGTATTATGTTTGAGGGGTGTAATGAATGCATTATGTTTGAGGGGTGTAATGAATGTATTATGTTTGAGGGGTGTAATGAATGCATTATGTTTGAGGGGTGTAATGAATGTATAGGTTTGAGGGGTGTAATGAATGTATTATGTTTGAGGGGTATAATGAATGTATTATGTTTGAGGGGTGTAATGAATGCATTATGTTTGAGGGGTGTAATGAATGTATTATGTTTGAGGGGTGTAATGAATGTATTATGTTTGAGGGGTGTAATGAATGTATTATGTTTGAGGGGTGTAATGAATGTATTATGTTTGAGGTGTGTAATGAATGCATTATGTTTGAGGGGTGTAATGAATGTATTATGTTTGAGGGTGTAATGAATGTATTATGTTTGAGGGTGTAATGAATGTATTATGTTTGAGGGGTGTGTAATGAATGCATTATGTTTGAGGGTGTAATGAATGTATTATGTTTGAGGGTGTAATGAATGTATAGGTTTGATGTGTAATGAATGTATAGGTTTGAGGTGTGTAATGAATGTATGTAATGTTTGAGGGTGTAATGAATGTATAGGTTTGAGGGTTTGAGGAATGTAATGAATGTATAGGTTTGAGGGTGTAATGAATGCATTATGTTTGAGGGTGTAATGAATGCATTATGTTTGAGGTGTGTAATGAATGTATAGGTTTGAGGGGTGTATTATGTTTGAGGGTGTAATGAATGTATTATGTTTGAGGGGTGTAATGAATGTATTATGTTTGATGGGTGTAATGAATGTATTATGTTTGAGGGTGTAATGAATGTATTATGTTTGAGGGTGTAATGAATGTATTATGTTTGAGGGGTGTAATGAATGTATTATGTTTGAGGGTGTAATGAATGTATAGGTATGAGGGGTGTAATGAATGTATAGGTTTGAGGAATGTAATGAATGCATTATGTTTGAGGTGTGTAATGAATGTATTATGTAATGAATGTATTATGTTTGCAGGGGTGTAATGAATGTATTATGTTTGAGTTTGTGTAATGAATGTATTATGTTTGAGGGTGTAATGAATGTATTATGTTTGAGGGTGTAATGAATGTATAGGTTTGAGGGGTGTAATGAATGTATAGGTTTGAGGGGTGTAATGAATGTATAGGTATGAGGGGTGTAATGAATGTATAGGTTTGAGGGATGTAATGAATGCATTATGTTTTAGGTGTGTAATGAATGTATTATGTTTGAGGGGTGTAAAGAATGTATTATGTTTGAGGGGTGTAATGAATGCATTATGTTTGAGGTGTGTAATGAATGCATTATGTTTGAGTGGTGTAATGAATGTATTATGTTTGAGGGGTGTAAAGAATGTATTATGTTTGAGGGGTAATAATGAATGTTTGATTATGTTTGAGGGGTGTAATGAATGTATTATGTTTGAGGGTGTAATGAATGCATTATGTTTGAGGGGTGTAATGAATGTATTATGTTTGAGGGGTGTAATGAATGTATAGGTTTGAGGGGTGTAATGAATGTATTATGTTTGAGGGGTATAATGAATGTATTATGTTTGAGGGGTGTAATGAATGCATTATGTTTGAGGGGTGTAATGAATGTATTATGTTTGAGGGGTGTAATGAATGTAATGTAATGAATGTATTATGTTTGAGGGGTGTAATGAATGTATTATGTTTGAGGTGTAATGAATGCATTATGTTTGAGGGGTGTAATGAATGTATTATGTTTGAGGGTGTAATGAATGTATTATGTTTGAGGGGTATAATGAATGTATTATGTTTGAGGGATGTAATGAATGCATTATGTTTGAGGGTGTAATGAATGTATTATGTTTGAGGGGTGTAATGAATGTATTATGTTTGAGGGGTGTAATGAATGTATTATGTTTGAGGGGTGTAATGAATGTATATGTTTGAGGTGTGTAATGAATGTATTATGTTTGAGGGTGTGTAATGAATGTATTAGGTTTGAGGGGTGTAATGAATGTTTGATTAGGTTTGAGGGGTGTAATGAATGTATTATGTTTGAGGGTGTAATGAATGCATTATGTTTGAGGGGTGTAATGAATGTATTATGTTTGAGGGGTGTAATGAATGTATTATGTTTGAGGGTGTAATGAATGCATTATGTTTGAGGGTGTAATGAATGCATTATGTTTGAGGGGTGTAATGAATGTATTATGTTTGAGGGGTGTAATGAATGTATTATGTTTGAGTTTGTAATGAATATTATGTTTGGGTGTAATGAATGTATTATGTTTGAGGGGTGTAATGAATGTATTATGTTTGAGGGGTGTAATGAATGCATTATGTTTGAGGGGTGTAATGAATGTATTATGTTTGAGGTGTGTAATGAATGTATTATGTTTGAGGGGTGTAATGAATGCATTATGTTTGAGGGGTGTAATGAATGTATAGGTTTGAGGGGTGTAATGAATGTATAGGTTTGAGGGTGTAATGAATGTATAGGTTTGAGGTGTGTAATGAATGTATAGGTTTGAGGGGTGTAATGAATGTATAGGTTTGAGGGGTGTAATGAATGTATTATGTTTGAGGGGTGTAATGAATGCATTATGTTTGAGGGGTGTAATGAATGTATTATGTTTGAGGGGTGTAATGAATGCATTATGTTTGAGGGGTGTAATGAATGTATTATGTTTGAGGGGTGTAATGAATGCATTATGTTTGAGGGGTGTAATGAATGCATTATGTTTGAGGGGTGTAATGAATGTATTATGTTTGAGGGGTGTAATGAATGTATAGGTTTGAGGGGTGTAATGAATGTATAGGTTTGAGGGGTGTAATGAATGCATTATGTTTGAGGGGTGTAATGAATGTATTATGTTTGAGGGGTGTAATGAATGCATTATGTTTGAGGGGTGTAATGAATGTATTATGTTTGAGGGGTGTAATGAATGTATTATGTTTGAGGTGTGTAATGAATGTATAGGTTTGAGGGGTGTAATGAATGTATTATGTTTGAGGGGTGTAATGAATGTATAGGTTTGAGGGGTGTAATTGCTATCCAACTCTCACCAAACATGTAGAAGACAGCTGGCCAGCCCAGACTGTGACAGATGAAGCCAGTGAGGGGCAGGGCTACAAAGGCCCCAAAGTTGGCCCCTGACCCCGAAAGGGTCATAAGCCGAGACCTCTCTAGAGGGGGAGCCCAGCGAGCCCACATGGCCATCATGGCCGGGAACGTCACCCCCTGAGGACATACAAACACAGAGCGAAACACACTGATTTAAATGAACCATTCTTATGGCACTGAAATTAACAATATACCTTGGTGTTTTACGGAAAAGAATGACCATATGGCTATATGTATACGATAAATACGGTTGTTTATACAATCAAATACTAATCCAGTTCATTTCTGATGACAGAATGAGATTGACCCCTACTCTGAACACATGAAGCCTCTTACCTCCCCAAAGCCCTCCAGTGCCCGTAAGCCAAACAGCCAGTAGGGTCCTAGCTGCGCTGCCAGGGGGGTGAGGAGGCTGAGGGCTGCGGTGCCCAGCACCCCTCCCCCCAGGAAGATACTCCCCCCAAAGTGTCCGGCCAGGTAACCCCCGGGGATCTGCGTCACCAGGTAGCCAAAGAAGAACGCCCCCAGCAGCAGGCCCTGAGTCAGAGAATCCCACAAATACAGAGGTATCTGAGAGAGAGAGATAGACGTAAATGAGCATTAGTGTTACGTATGAGTTTGTGAGTGTCTTCGCATGTGCAGTATGTCCAGTATGCATGGATCATGTTTGTGTGAAGCCTATTTATGTACTGTAATATATGTGCTATAATTAAGCAATAAGGCCTGAGGGGGGGTGTGGTATATGGCCAATATACTACGGCTATGGGCTGTTCTTATGCGCAACACAACGAGGAGTGCCTGGACACAGCCTTTAGCTGTGGTATATTGGCCATATATCACAAACCTCCGAGGTGCCTTATTGCTATTATAAACTGGTTACCAACGTAACCAGATAAGTCAATAAATGTTTTGCCATACCATTGGTATACGGTCTGATATACCACGGCTGTCAGCCAATCAACATTCAGGTCTCGAACCACCCAGTTTATAATATATGATATAATATGCATGTAGAGTATACTACTATAGGTCTAGTTGATACTTTGGGAAGAGCTGGTACTTACCCCATCTGGTTGGTCTGGGGTTTGGCTGCCATTGCCGTGGGAGGAAACTGGGCACTCATGGCCACCTGAGCTGTTGAGAGATGGTTGGCTTTTGGTCCCATTGACCATGGCGACCATGGCAACACTTAGATTGACACGGAGACCGTAGACGACGGAGAATCCAAAGAACATCATGATGGCCAGATTGCAGCGTGCAGAGCAACATTGTGGAGGTACTGTTAGACACGACGACAACATGTGCCCAATCACACCTCACAGTCTATCTGAAAACACGTAAAGATGACTGAAGATGACACTTAAAGATGACTACTTAGACAGTGCTAGTAGTAAATCTACTCTAGCTAACGAGGAGTACATGACACTTAAATGACATATTTCACTAGCACACTGTTAGTTATGATGTAATAAGCAAAATCATAGGGGCGAATCCGAACTTCCACGTAGGTCAAATGTTCACTTAGTCCCCCACTGACATCAATGCCCCATACTGACAAAACACTTGATATGACCTCATTCAACAATCAGAAGGTTATCATTACATAATGAAGTTACATAACGAAGCACGACTAGCACATTCATGCTGACTACGCAAAAGAGCAACCAAAACAAGTTAAGACACCTGAATCATCAACATCTACCACTTCTTTTTTAAGTAGGGGTGTAGTATCTCCACTCTCGTCCAGGGGGGAGGAGTCGATGGAGTATCCATTTTGCAAAGCCATTGCAACCACCAGTCAGATGACGGCCAGAGAGGGGAATGAAGTGAGGGTGATCTGAGGTCACCTAACCATAGTGTCCTAAGAAAATCTGCTAGATAGAGAAACGGTAAGAGTCAGCATGAGCAATTGCTAGACATTCAGCCTCATGCACGTACGCACACACACATACACACAGACGGGTTAAGACCACAGATACAGGCTGGACAAGCATTTCGCTACACCCGCAATAACATCTGTTAAATATGTGTATGTGAGCAATCAAATTTGATTTGATTTGGATATGAGAATGACCATGACTAGGCAGGTCAATGGTCCTCACGGTGTTCAATGTAATTGGCCGAGCATGCCAAGACAAAAAGTATTTAGTTCCTTAGCTACAATAGCCAGACGACAACAACTTACTGACTTTAAAGAAATCCGTAGGAGATTGTGCAACAATGACAAAACACCTGACAAGTCAAAGAGATCCGACATAGACATGTATATAACATTATGCTTTGCTCTTTATATCGAGGAACGTTTAGATAGATAAAAAGGTTTGAACAATTACCACAAATTGGATTGGATGGACCAGGTAGTTATTCACTTGCGGTTATTGAGGTTCTAGACCTAGATCGTCGGACTGGAGAGCATCATATATACATTCTTCTTCTTCTTCTTCTTCTTCTTCTTCTTCAGATGATGATGATGATGATGGGGATGATGATGCTCCAAATAGTTTAACGGTAGCTGGTGGTGTGGATTAACCCATGTTGACCCTGCAGAAAAAACAAGACGGGAAACAAATACCAGACTGTGAGTAATGGCCTAAGTAAAGTCAGTCACAGACGCATGATTTCAATGATTTTTCATAGCTACTTCTTTTAGTGCTGGACAAGTAGTACGCAGTACATCTGATCTCAGATGATAGGTCTTTCCACTAAATGAAATAAAGTAGTAGATTTGGCCTCTCCTCCACTCTAACTGTGACTTGTGCAGACTGACCAAAAGCAGATGTGAACCTAGTGTATGTGCAGACAAACAAAACCTTCCCAGGTTACCATTGGAGGAACAGATAATGTATGTTAAGCAGGTCAGCTGATGAGGGGGGTGGAATAGAATGAGGTAATGTAATACCTCTTGACATGGTGTAGGTGAGATTTAAGGTGATTAAAGTTTTTATTCAGGTTGGAGTGATTAACACAATGCTTAGCATATTTATGTTTTTCATTTTCTGTAATATTCCGAAAACTAGAATGTCCTCAAAGAGGCAATTATTCATGATGATTACCAATGTTCTATTTGTGACACATTTGTTCATAAATTGATGGTCACTAGATTTGTGACTGAATGTTATGGATTCTTCTCATATCGTTTGATAGTGATTGACACCAGAGCTCCTGAAGGTACAAGGACTGAGGACACATTGATTCTTATTGTATTGATGACATTATGCACACTGTATGATTCTGTAGCAGCTGGCAAAGTCACTGTCTTTTGTTTTGACCTCGTACAAGCCTCTCGGGATGATGTTTAGAGAACATTTGGTACTGTCGGATTAGAATATAAAGGGCCTGTCTCCAAGAGGCATGTTAGACAATTTCTCTGCTTCTGTGCCGGAGGCTTCTCCATGTTGCAATTTGTAACTAAACCAAAATTATTTTGTGATCAACGACTGCTCTACTTTTTAATTCACCATGAAATTCCCATTACACATGGATAGACTCAAAAATCTATGTGCAAAATCTATATGCGTGTTTACGATTCGGAGAAACCGGTAGTCACATGACCAAAAACGTATTTTTCTTCGGTGACGCGATTATGAATTTGCACCAATGACTGTATATATGAATTTGCACTTAAGTCTACAGCACAAGATACATGCAGCTAGTTTACACATTGCGCAACAAGCTGCTCCGTATGAGTTGGAAATCGATGGTTATTTCCCAAGTTCCTTCCTGGTTGCAATGTGACAAGTTATTGCGCTCAGTGGTGGTCATTCCTGAACAGTAAGTAGAAGTTTATTGTGTAGTTTTCGTTTTTATCTGTGAAACACGACCAGCCAGAAATGTAGATAAGGCCAACTGTCAAGTTATGCTGGTGTCTAATGTAGCAAAATAACCTAGCTAGCTGGTTTGTTATGAAAGTAAGGTAGCTAGTTTAAAATATATATAACTTGGCAAATTCTTATTTACAATGACGGCCTAGGAACAGTGGGTTAACTGCCTTGTTCAGGGGCAGAACAACAGATGTTTGTTTACCTTGTCGGGGATTCGATCTAGCAACCTTTCGATTATTGGCCCAACGCTCTAACCACTAGGCTACCTTGCAGCCCCATAGTTACACATGATATGCAAAGATGTCATAGACTCAGTCAGACCTTTTGGGAAAATGGGTAGTTGTTGTTCATTCTGGCTTTGTTTTGTTCTTGTGAAGCTCACACAGCCATATTTCATGATTTGACAACATGGAAAACCCCTACCAAACAAGAATCGCAGCTTTAAAGACATAATCTGTCAGTCCTTGCATTCATTGCTACCTCTATGCATCTGAGAGAAGATACATTTCCCCAGCCCCATCACTCAGTTTAAAAAACAAAGTGGCAGGGCCAGGCTGTTGAAATAACATATTTGAACACATGTTCAGCAAATAACATCACACTCACACTGTTTTATCGTTCGTTCACTAACTTCCTGGACCTCTTCATTACATTGATTTCAAGGTTCAAGATGACCACACTTCTTAGCTTGCTCCTCTGGGCTGGTCCACTACTGTTACTTGCCCTAAACCCAGTACATGGATCCGACAATGCCACCCTCCCTCTGGTTCTGTGGCACGGAATGGGTAAGCACTTGAGATGCATAATGCAACAACATCATGTTTCACATACAGCAGTGGGGTTTCTAAGATTGGCAGAGTAGCAAAACAAGGAACTGATGGCCACTTCCTATATTTGCATGTGTCCCTTAGATAAGTCATGATATGGCAGTTAGTGTATATGAATCGTTTTTTTACACCCAAAACTCTATATCAATCAATTTTTCACATTCAGTTTTTTCATCAGAAAGGATTGCTTTTGAGTTGTCAGATTTTTGGATTCATAATTTATTTTATTTAATTTTTTTGCAAAATGCTTTATATGTGTTGTTTAGCTGGAATGAACTGTTCGTATCCTGTAATTTGACTGTGATATGTGGTTGTCTCACCTAGCTATCTTAAGATGAATGCACTTACTGTAAGTGGCTCTGGATAAGAACATCTGTTAAATGACTCAAATGTCAAATGTAAATGTTTTACATACAGGCTCATATTACTGTATTGAATAACACCTACATTTATTTTTTAAACATGTCACAAATGTATCAGTTCTTTATCAATTTGTTTTGAGTTATTTGTTACATTTTACTGTGTAAATCCTAGTACTACTTATTTTTCTGAGAGTGAGGTGGATATGTAATATTTAGCAAAAAACACCATTTGTCTGTCATTGAACAACACCGTGCGATGATTAGATAGTGAAAAAACACACCAATCTCTTTCATAATTTCTTGAAACAACAAAACCAAACTTATCAACATTTCTGAAAATAGCATTTTGGAATGAAGCTCTTCATATAGAGAATCTGGGTTCTTGTTTTGGTGTGTACATAGGAGACAGCTGTTGCAACCCTCTCAGCATGGGCTCCATAAAGAAGATGGTCGAGGAAACCATCCCTGGAATTGACGTCCTGTCACTAATGATTGGCAAGACTGTCATTCAGGTACTTTCCAATCTGTGGTGGACAGGTGACCGGTGTGAATGCTTTGCCTTTGCTCCAGCCAAGCCTGATTCTACTAATGAAAGCTTTGATTGAATTTCATAAGTAGAATTGGGTGTATTACTGCAAGTAGCTTAGTGGTTAAGAGTGTTGTGCCAGTAATTGAAAGGTTTCTGGTTTGAAACCCAGAGCCATCAAGGTGGAAAAATCTGCCGTTCTGCCATTAATGCACCCCCCCCAGAAGACACATTTCAGTTGAATGCATTCAATTGTGCAACTGACTAGGTATCCCCTTTCCCTACTGTGTGGCTGGAGCAAAAGCCTGCATCCATGCCAGCCCTTGCAGGCTAAAATCACTCACCCGTGACCTATTTTTTGAGATGTGGTGTTTCTGTTTGTCAACACTCTTACTGTCCCAACATGAACATCCTCATATCTAACCCTCAGGACACAGAGAATGGTTTCTTCATGGATGTCAATGAGCAGGTGTCCATGGTGTGCAGCCAGCTGGCCCAGGATCCCAAACTGAAGGATGGCTACAATGCCATGGGCTTCTCCCAGGGAGGGCAGTTCCTGTAAGTAGTGTCTCTGGGTCCGTACTCACAAAGCCTCTCAGAATGCTTTTTGAATGTTTATTTTTTAAATTTTTACATGAATTAGAGCTGCTGTATGTGCCAATTCCAGCCCAACACTTGCACACTTATTCAACCAGGTGTCTTAGAGCTGAGGTGGAACAAAAGCCTGCAGAGTTGCCCAAAGTAAAAGTACTTTATACATGAGACAAGAAGCTGTAATTCTCAGTTCTCCCCCCCCCAGGAGGGCAGTGGCGCAGCGCTGTCCATCTCCTCCAATGAAGACCCTGATCTCTGTTGGGGGACAACAACAAGGTAACGGCACCATGGCAACAGTAACATAATCTCTTGCCTTGTCTCTTTTCATTGTCTTTCATCCACTTCCTGACAGTTTTGAAATGATCCCATTCTCCACATTCACAGGGGTGTATGGTCTCCCTAAATGCCCTGGAGAAAGCTCCCATATCTGTGACTGGATTCGCAAGAAACTCAACTCAGGAGCCTACACCGATATTGTGCAAAAACAGTGAGTGTAGAATTTTTTTACAACTCAAAAACAGTGAGTGTAGACTATATTTCAACTCTTTCAGAGTGCAAGTCTTATGTTTGAGACAAAACAGCAATATCCAGATCAACAGTATGTTATGACATAGCTACTGTACGTTTTGAGATGAGGTACAAAGAGAAAGGGCTTTGTGTATTGTGTAGTTGTTATCCAGTGAGTCATTTGGAATCCTTGTCTTTATCAGCTTGGTGCAGGCACAGTACTGGCACGACCCACTGAATGACGACCTATACAAAAAACACAGCCTCTTCCTGGCTGATATCAACCAGGAGCGGGTTAGTATGGCTCTAGTATGGTGTTAGTATATCTTTTCAGAATCAGACCTTGTTATTTGATTGCTCCATACAGTGCTGTTTATATTCAATATTCTCCTGAGAACTCTCCATCGCTGTATTCCAATTCCATTCCATACATCTGCTGCCTTTCACCCCATAGGTGGTGAACGAGACTTACAAGAAGAACCTCCAGCTGCTGGACAAGTTTGTGATGGTCAAGTTCTTGCAGGACAGTGTTGTGGATCCAGCTGACACTGAGGTAAATACTGGACACATTGTGACAACCTCTCTTGCTGTACTGTCCTCCTCCTACACTGTAATTACTGATGCTAATGGTCAATATGTATTTTGTATGCAATCTATTTGTTATAGTGGTTTGGTTTTCTGAAAACGGGTCAGGCAAAAGAGACCGAGACGCTTCAGGAGAGTGTTCTCTATAAAGAGGTAAAACCACCATCATATTTCGTCATCTTCAAACACAGACATGTACACTATACAGTATATACAAAAGTATGTGGACAGCCCTTCAAATTAATGGTTTTGGCTATTTCAGTCACAACCGTTGCTGACAACAAAAAATCAAGCACACCGCCATGCAATCTCCATAGACAAACACTGGCAGTAGAATGGCCTTCCTAAAGAGTTCAGTTACTTTCAACGTGGCACTGTCATAGGATGTCACCTTTCTACCAAGTCAGGGTGTCAAATGTCTGCCCTGCTAGAGCTGCCCCGGTCAACTGTAAGTGCTGTTATTGTGAAGTGGAAACGTCTAGGAACAACAACAGCTCAGCCGCGAAGTGGTAGGCCACACAAGCTCACAGAACTGGACCGCCAAGTGCTGAAGCACGTACCATGTAACAATCGTCTGTCCTCGGTTGCATCACTCGCTACAGAATTCCAAACTGCCCCTGGAAGCAACATCACAATAACTGTTTGTCGAGAGCTTCATGAAATGGGTTTCCATGGCTGAGCAGCCTCACACAAGCCTAAGATCACCATGCGCAATGCCAAGCGTCGGCTGGAGTGGTGTAAAGCGCGCCGCCATTGAACTCTGGAGCAGTGTGAACGCGTTCTCTGGAGTGATGAATCATGCTTCACCATCTGGCAGTCCGATTAACAAATCTGGGTTTGGCGGATGCCAGGAGAAAACTACCTGGACCAACTCCATATTAATGCCCATAACTTTGGAATGAGATGTATGACAAGCAGGTGTCCACATAATTTTTCATGTATTCGACTCATTGTAATGTGATATTGATACCTGGAATTTATTTTCAGGATCGTCTGGGACTGGCAGCGATGGATGCAGCTGGCAAGCTGGATTTCCTGGGTACAGAAGGAGATCACCTCCAGTTCACCAGGGAGTGGTTCAATGCCAAACTAGTGCCTTACCTGCGCTAAATACACCTAGCTACCTACGCTCTGACACTCAAGTTGGCATGGGCACAACTATTGCACTGATCATTCCTATCATATCAATACCATCCTGCTGATGAATCTAATGCACAATTTATGATTTTTAAAACCCCGATTTTACCCAGTTAATGTACTACCACAGAAAATTAAGTTGGTCTTAATTGGTTCCCAGAGATGCATGGTGGTCTAACTGGGGGACGTGTATTCAAGTTTACATTTGATCATTTTTTGTTTAGCACCATTTTGAAATAAAAATGTACATTAAAAAAACTTAACGGGTAGTGCGTGTAATGGTAAATAAACTAATGTTAGATAATCACTGGTTCTGGACTGGGCTAATATTCATTAAGTTCCCCCAGCTCTCCTTGTGAAAAGTGGTAAACAATGGTCTCTGGGAAAATTAGCCAAACATAAGGGCACATCACAAATCTCATTCCATATTCAGCCTGAAGCAGATGGAGAAAAATCACCCAAGACTGATTTCTTATAATTATTTTATTGCAACATTGTCTTCCTCCATCCAGTACTGATGAGCAAAATGTTGATTCTTGACCCAAATAAAGAGGCAAAAGAAACTCCACAGAGCATGACCGCTACAACAGGATAACCACAGATGTTGTAGACAAGAGTGGCTAGGTGGATTGGTGTGTAGGTGATGGCGACAGTGGAGTTAAGACAACTCTAGCATTAAAAAGAAATGTCTACACAGATCGTTACAACAGTCATTCAGAGCTTAAGGGAGGTAACCCCAAACTTAGCCAATAATGATTCTTCAAGAATATGTTTCTCTTGTCTATCTCTAGAACCACTCACACTCACCACATACTTCCATCATTCTCCCTCTTTCTTTGCCACCGTTCACCTCCATATGTCTCAATAATATGGAATGTTAATTTAAAAATGCTAAAGGGAATGTTTTGGGAACTAAACTTTTTTTTATTTTTCAATATTTTTTTCAGCATTTTGATTAATTTTTATTTATTTTTAAAGACAGTGATCCTGCACGCAACTCGTCATTTCACCGATTTAAGAGCGATGACATATCATAGTTAATCAATCCCTATGAAATGTTAATAACGTCGTCTGTAAAGAGGGGCTTGGTTGTACATGTGCTTCACGGATGAATTGCATAAATGAAACAAACCTTCGACTCCTGGACTCCTGCCCCCCCCCCCGACCAGAGGGGAAATGGGAACCCTATTAAATGATTGGTTGAAGGAAACAGGAAGCATAGCCTGATTGGCATAGGAGTTTAAACCACAGAGAAGGTGTGATAAATAAACATAATAGTGGGAGCAAGGCTTTTATAATTTGCTGGAATGTACAGATCAAATCAGAAATGATCCTGGTTGTTGGCAAACTCATTTGAATGCACTCACTGGCCATGAGGATAACCAAATCGAATAACAAGCTGCTCCCTGCAATTGGCTGAAGGAACGCTCCAGATAAAGCAAGCAGTCCTCTCATTGGCTGAAGGAAGAAACAGCTAAAGCTGTGATTGGCGGATAGGAAAATATTTTGGGATAGGTTGGCATCTCAGTCTACTTTGTGGTTTGGTTAGCTGGTTGGTCGGTCGATCAGTCAGGTAGGCATTTGCAAAGGGGAGGCTGTTACGAGTGCTGGCTGCCCCTCTATCCAGCGATCTCTGTACAAGTGGTGACTAGCTTCTTGCCATCCCAGACAGTCTTGAACTGCTCAGGAACAGGGATCTCAGTCTAAGAGAGAGAGACAAAGGAGAAAACGTTAGTTTATCATCAACTTTTCCACATAACACGTATTACTATGCCACTCTAGACGCCCCAAATTCATCCATAAATGTACTCACATAGTCTCCATCTTTACCAGGTACCAGCACGTTCATCTCTGAGCTCTTGGCGCTGACGATCTCACACTCCAGCGAATCTTTGCTCAGGTACACGTGGCAACCGTCAGTCTTGTTGATGGAGATGGTGGGCACCTTGCCCAAGACCTGAACACACCAGATAGGGTTAAAGCTGCAATGTCATTTTTTGGGCAACCCAGCCAAATTCACATAGATATGTAATTCTCATTGAAAGAAAGTCTAAGCAGCCATATATCTGTTTTATGTATGCAATTTCTATGCTTCCCATTAAGTTATATTTTTGTGTCTTATACTTTCGTTTTTGTACACCAGCGGTTTAGATGGTACAATGATTCTTTGCACTAAAGTTGCTTGTTTCATCACAAACTGAAATGATAATTTTAGCAACCAGGAAATAGCAGAGCGATGTCTGCATAGAGCATCTTTAAGAGTGAATCAACTATAATTAAATAATCTGTTGGGTACAGTGCATAGATAAAACAGCCACAGTTTGGAAAACATGCAAAGTACTCCGCAAAATGTCACGTCCACATAGTCACATAGGAGACTTTTAATATGTAAATGGTAATGAGACAAAAGCTGATGTCACCGTTGTGCCAGGCCTTTTCACAGTGTCCATTTCCGCATGAATCCATTTTAAAAATACACACCTGGACCTTGACGTCCCTGCAGTTGATAACCTCGATAATGCCCACAACATCGTCAAAGACCAGGCCCAGTTTCTTACAGTTGTCTGCAAAAAAGGAATCATATTAACAAATGCCCTTCGTTAGCCTTTTAATTTGTTCACGCACGGGCACAGGAACATGGGGTCCGCCCTTACCTAAAGTGATGGAGTTTATCTTGCCCTTGATCTGCAGGGTGCTGTTGTTACACTTGAAGGCGTAGACCACTTGCTTGAGCTCTGTGTCACTGATCACCAGGCCCTGGACACCCTCCTGGTTCTCCTATAGGTCATCACACAGGAGGGAGAGCTGTTAGGAGTTAGGGAGAAAATATACTGGCTTGGGGCTGTCATGATCAGTGTGTGCTAAACCCGTGCATTCAGTTTTCAGCGGCAAACCAACAGCCCACTTATCATGAGTTCACTGTAGTGGAAACTCTCCTTATATAGTAGATATTTTTATAGTACAAATATTTATAAACCACTGGGTTTACTATGACTCATATAAAGCCTACAATTGGGTGCACCAAGTAAACCACATGGAGTCATGCACACCACTGTTTGGAAACACTTCCATGTTGCATATGTTGGGAAACACAGCCAAGCCCTTAAAGAAACTGTCCATTGTTTCCAGATTTGGATGAAAAATGAACAATCATTTATTAAAATGGGAGTCAAATAGTCTTCCAAACAATGGTAATTAAGTACGTTAGAAAGCACCTTTCGGTATTGGAATGTGTGGGCGTACCCCAAAAACAGAATGGTATGGGCGTATAATGGTGATAAAAATATTAATGCGAGTCGACCGCTGATTGGCCAGCTCATCCTCTTTAGGAGGATGACATCATCCTCTATGAGGAAATAGCAAAACAATTTTTTAAAGGTTTGTTTCTAATATTATTTTTTGTCCAATTTATGCTTTGGCCACAGATTCAAGTATAGGATGAATCAACAACATTATTTGGATATGAATTAACAAAATAAGAACTTTAAAAAAAGTGAGATTTTCACTGACAGTTACTTTAAGGGGCTGTGGAGAGAGAACATTGCCTAGAGGAACCGTTTTCCTATAGGAGGAACTGACTGTCAGAGAAGCAGATGTGGTGCACTGATGAAACTCTCCGGGCCTGTTTGTCAGTCTATTTGTTTCTCTCTGGCTCTACCATCCATGCCCCCGCTGCTGAAGCTACACTACTTTTCCAATCCAGCTCACCACTTTCCACTTTTTGCCGTCAAGCTCCAAAACGGGGGGCAGCTTGCGAGAGGAGGCGGCGGCGGTGACAGCCGGCTTGGAGGTAGTGAAGGGCTTGGGCCCTGTGCGCACCGGGCCGGTCTGAGTCCTCAGGTTGGGGTTCTTGTGAGTCATCTGGTCTTTGGGCACATGCTTCAGGCCTTGGAACATAAAGTAATAAAAAGGTACGAGATGGGGAACACAAATACTTACATTTTAGCCATTTACCAGATGCTATTATCAGAGTAACATACACAAATACTTACATTTTAGTCATTTACCAGATGCTATTATCAGAGTAACATACAGATGGGTGAGACATTTAAATATATATTTTACCTTTATGTAACTAGGCAAGTCAGTTAAGAACCAATTCTTATTTTCAATGACGGCCTAGGAACAGTGGGTTAACTGCCTTGTTCAGGGGAAGAACGACAGATTTTTACCTTGTCAGCTCGGGGATTCGATCTTGCAACCTTCCGGTTACTAGTCCAATGCGCTAACCACTAGGCTACCCTACCGCCCACATGGTGGTACTGTGCTGGTAGACAAGGAATGCCCTCCTGTACTCCCTGTTCACCCACGACTGCGTGGCCAAATGCGACAACACCATAATTAAGTTTGTTGATGACAACAGTGGGAGGCCTGATCAACGACAACGATGAAACAGCCTATTGGAAAGTCAGAGACATGGCAGTGTGGTACCAGGACAACCTCTCCCTCAATGTGAGCTGATCGTGGACTACAGGAAAAGGAGGGCCGAACAGGCCCCCATTAACGTCAACGGGGCTGAAGTGGAGCGGGTCAAGAGTTTCAAGTTCCTTGGTGTCCACATCACCAACAAACTGTCATGGTCCAAACACACCAAGACAGTTGTGAAGAGGGCACGACAACACCTTTTCCCCCCTCAGGAGACTGAAAAGATTTGGCATGGGTCCCCAAGTCCTCAAAAAGTTCTACAGCTGCACCATCGAGAGCATTCTGACTGGTTGCAGCACCGCCTGGTATGGCAACTGCTCGGCATCCGACCGTAAGGTGCTACAGAGGGTATTGCATACGGCCCAGTACATCACTGGGGCCAAGCTTCCTGCCATCAAGGACCTATGTAATAGGCGGTCTCAGAGGAAAGTCCATAAAATTGTCAGACACTTCAGTCACCCAAGTCAGACTGTTCTCTCTGATACCGCATGGCAAGCAGTACCGGAACACCAAGTCTAGGACCAAAAGGCTCGTTAACAGCTTCTACCCCCAAGCAATATGACCTCTGAACAATTAATCAAATAGCCACCCAGACTACTTACATCGGTCCCCCTCCTTGTTTTTCACACTGCTGCTACAAGCCGTTTATTATCTAGGGATATTCACTTTATAAATTACCTCTACTAACTTGTACCCCCGCACATTGACTCTGTACTGGTACCCCCTGTATATAGCCTCGTTATTGAGAGTAGGCTGTCATTGTAAATAAGAATTTGTTCTTAACTGACTTGCCTAGTTAAATAAAATAGTAATGTCCTTGTGTTCGTGTTTTCATATTACACCTGTTGTATTCAGCTCATCAAATTTTGGTTTACACAACGGGTGGCCCTGGACACTGAATCTAAGGTCTAGGGTCAATCTGCTTCTCAAATTTTCTTTATTTAACCAAGTACGTCACATTGAGATGGACATCTTTTTCAAGTAAGCCCTGTATGTTCCAAAGTACTTAATCAATTGAGCTTCTGATTCTTGAGAACTTTTGAGGATTCATTATTCAACACGTACCCTTGGTGACGTCAGCTCCCTTGTTGAGGGAAGCGAAGAGTGCGTTTCGGGTGTCTGGTCCCTGGTCTCCGCTGCCGCCAGACGACGCCATGGGAGGGGGAGGAGGTCCGGGGGGAGGAGGACCGGCACGGGGAGGAGGAGCTGCAGAGGCAGAGGCTACTGGACCCTGGGATGGACGAAACACACAGCACATTGGTTATACACATGCCTAGACATGGTGGTCATTTCCTGGTTATACACATGCCTAGACATGGTCATTTCCTGGTTATACACATGGTCATTTCCTGGTTATACACATGCCTAGACATGGTCATTTCCTGGTTATACACATGGTCATTTCCTGGTTATAGACATGCCTAGACATGGTCATTTCCTGGTTATACACATGGTCATTTCCTGGTTATACACATGCCTAGACATGGTCATTTCCTGCTCTTAAACAACTTGGTCTAATTCAATAAAATTGTTTGAATTGTGCAGATAGGAAAGGGCTGACGAGTAACAAACACATCGGTGGCTTTACCTTTGCCCTCTTATCACACATAAATCCAAAGACAACACTTGATTACCGAGTGTGACGTTAAGTTCTGTGCTGATAGAAAAGTCAAACAGAGCCAAGTCTAACGATTCCATATTTCACAAGACAGAGCTTCACGCATGTTCGATAAACATGATTAGAACGTTTCTATTCGGAAACGTTCCACTTTCCTAAATAAGCCCATGTCATTATTTTACTCCTATGGTAACGGTTAGGATCACCCCCAGCACTACGTCTGTTGAAGCCGACAAAGTGAATCCTTCCTGTACTGACATGAGGAGAGAGAGTAAAGTGAAAGGACTTACACTCTTGCTCCAGACCAGTCCGGTGGTGTGGTGCTGTTTGACGTAGTTCTGCAGCTCAGTCCAGATAGACAGGTAGGCCTTCACCCAGTCCACATGCTTCTGGTCCCTAAGGTGTAGGACACAAGGGAATTGAATACAACAGGAGGGAGACCAAAGGATGAAGAAAATATACAGTATCCAACTATGAGAGAGTGTGGAGCTTAACTACGTAGGGGACTTGGGGGGGGTCAGATAAAAATAAAAAGTTAAAGGACAGACAGCAGAGTCCTTACTTCTCCTTGTAGTCCTTGAGAACCCGGTTGGTGTAGAACTGGGCAGCATCCTGCATCTCCTTCACATAGGGACCTGGTTTAGGAGCCTGGAAGAGCAAGAACGTCATAAGAACATTGACAGGAACAACTCTCCTGCAAACAGAGCTCGTGTGGAGACAGCTGGCGTGATGGCTTACAATGGCTTTTCAATGTTGCTTCCACTGGCATACCAAAGTCTAGGTTTACAATGCAGAAGGTCTCATTAATATTCATTCATCAAAACAATCATTATAATTCCAGAGTTTTAACAGTGACGCACTGTTGCTTGACGAAATTTGTTCAAATTTCACTGCCAAACAACCATCTCAGACTTCTACTGAATGAAAGACATGTTTGTTTCCGGCAATTACACACTGCCCCCACACACACGGGTGGCGGTGGCAATGTCAAGCCCCTCCTCTCCCCTCACCATGGCGACCCAGCCGAGGGCAGGCACGCTCTCACTGACGGCCGAGAGGTGGTTGAAGAGGGGCGAGGAGCGGTTTTGCTCGCGGAACGTCTGCACCTGCTGGATCACTTTGGAGACGGGGGCCAGGAGAGCAGTCAAGGATGCCTATAGAGGGAAAACAACCATGACTTAAATCAGAACATTCTAGAGATGCAAAGAAACAAATGTGTTTGTGCCCGATGACAAAATATGATATAATCTAAGTGTCAACCAGGGTGGAATAGCATGGGTAAAAAGGCAATTCATTACATGAGATAATGTGTGGCAAGGAAAAACTTAGGGAAACCATGCTATGGCATTGGAATTAGTCGACCCAATTGCTACACTGCTGATTCATCGCCAATACATCTGTTAATGAGGCAATTACAGTATATCCACTGTTCAGTTGATCTAAATAATGACTTATTCTGCTGAAAACTTATGCTGAGGGTTAAGAGGATTGATGATGGATGAACCAACTCACATCAGAGGGTTTCTGGGAGCAGGAGGAGGTGACCAGGAGCTGTCTCTGACAGGAGAACGCCTGCTTCATCATGTCCGCCTGAGGCGGAGAGAAATTAGAAAAAGGTCCCGGTTTGGTTAATTGTATGCTACACATCCACTGATAAGCATGACAGGCGACGTGATGAGCATTCCAAGGCAACTTGTCCCTCCAGTGCAATTCAACTTACATGCTTCTGGACGTCGCCCCCTATCTGCTGGCTGAGGGTCATGTACTGGCCAACAGAACCGGTGATGATGCCATCATAGGCCTCCACGTACGCTGCCACAACTGCAAGGAATGGGTGGCAACAGGGAGAAAAGTCAGATACCAACGTTTATGGGTTATGTTTGTTCTGCATGTTTTACTTTCACCTCCATTATCTAAAACATACTACGACAACTGGTACTGTGGACGTTTCTTTAGCATTATTAGATCCTGGACTCGCAACTCAATCTCAGTCTTTCCATGATTTCTTGCATTCATGTTTGTGTGAAATGGGCTACAATATGGAAAAGTCCAGGTTACCTCCAGAGCCGCCAGCAGAGCCACCTCCATCGCCCGACACGGCTTCCAGACGACCCACAGCCACCTCCAGCCGCTGCACCAGACTTGCCAACTCTGCCATTCCTGGGGAGAGACGACACATCAGCTAAGGGGGTTCATTGATCACTGCTTGTTTACTAACAAAGTATCACTAGCTGTCATTGACAACCAAGTGGGTTTGACAGCAGAATTAGTGACAGGGACATTCTCCCCCACCATTTTGGCCGCTCATTTAAAGTTTAAATTGCATTTGTAGGCCTACTTGTCGCAGCATGTTAGCCTATATCTTGTCATTCCGTCAAGTCATATACTGTCTACTAAAAATAGGCAGCATACTGCAATTTTGCCAATAAAATCTGAGATTGTGGCCATAGACACAACTGGACTGACAACAACAAAAATGGGAAGACAATTGTTTCCTTTAACCAAACTTGTGGTTTAAAAAAAAAGAGGCCTGGAATGTGTTTGGGGGACATGTTAAGACCTGATGAGTACAGGTATGCAGGTAATAAGACAGCCCTTCCCTCCCTCCCTGATATTCCCATTCCCCCCCAATACCCAGGCCATATTAAAATGTAACCACTCATAACTACACAGGCTTAGTGCACACAGCTAAATCTATATATTCTCAACAACAGTCCTCTGTGTTGACAAAGTGGTAAGTGTTAGATCTCTAGTGTTGTGAAATGCCCTTGCACGAGTGCACCCCCCCCAGGCCTAGAGGCTGACATTGCATAACAGAAACCAGATCCCCTGTTCATCTGAGTGAGTGTCAGGTACTGTCACCTGAGCGGAAACACAAAGACCTCACCCCATTAATGACAGTGGATCCATGTCGCTCTATTCTGCTGGGATAATCCCCTCAGCATTCACTTTCCCAGAGCAATATGTTGCTTGTGACATTAAATGTCATGCTAAATGCCACCAAATTATTCAATGGCTTTTGATTTGGTTGGAGATTAACCTTTCAGCCTCTAAATCAAGGTCTTGTTCATGTTAGAGAAATACATGCAGACCCACTTGTTTTATGGGGAGAAGATGACAATGACAATAAGCAAACACCATGACATTAACCATTAAGAGAGACTGGTAATAATCAGCCATCGGGGTTTCCCGGCCGGTTACTTGCTTGTCACTTTGCAAATGTCTGTGATGCCGGGCAGAGATGCAGTCTTCATTTTCGATGTCAATAACATTTCGCTGCCTCAGAGACACTAACTCATGCTTTGGAAATATGTTAAGAAAAATGGTTGGCGCTACTATTAAGGTGCTAGGGGTCAAGCAGACAGGTCTGGAGGTCATTCGTGATATATTATGTGTTTATGTATGCAGTTACAGCCAAACTGCCCTCATGGGGATAGACATCTCTGCACACCATACCTATCCCTGACCTACATGTATGGGCTAGGCCTGTACTTGGAAGATTGGCTATACAAGGGCTGGTGGACCCAGAGTTCAACTTTTCTTTTACTTCCTTGTTGCCATGTCAGTGCCATGCCTCAACCTAGGCCTGCTCCTTGTGGCTAAAGCAGGATGGGAGAACTTTAGTTGCTTATATGGACAGTTAGAAAACAGTGCTTAAAGTGCACTTGGAAAGTAGGACGAAGTCTTATTGCAAACTGCAGCTAAACATCTGTTTTCCAAAGGCTGGGCATGTTTCAAACGCATTGTATTATTCAAGGGCCCTCTAAGCACATTGGCAATGGCGCATTGTTTCCCTTTTTAGCATGGATCAGGACCTATGAATGACGGATTGAAGTAGGTTAACTACACATTTCGCCAACAGCCTCGGGCTCGCCAACAGCCTCGGGGTAGAGCGCGCTTTAGATGCGTTCAGACATAAAGGGAAAATGCACTTAGGCGCAGTCTGCTGTGTGTTCTAGTCTGGGATAAAAAATAAATAAATAATAGAAAACAGGTCATTTCTGCTTTAGTAAGGAATAAGTAGGGCAAATATACCCCGGCGTCTTCTACCGGTATCCAGAGCCAAACAGTTTTTGGGATGCCCAATGTTTCATCTAGCTATCATGGTTAGGTAGCTAGCGAAGCACTGCTAATCTTTACAAGCCGATGACAATGATATTGGGACTCGACCGAGGTAGTTAGCTATAGCTAGAAAGCAACAACTTAACAGCTAAGGTTAGTTGTGGCGTATTCATTATGCCGATGTTGCAAAACGTTTCTCAAACGGAAGGAAACGAAACGTGGTTGAACCTACCTGAATTTGTCCAATAGAAACTCTAGCTTTGTTTCGTTCGGTTCTTCAACTGTAACGTGAACGGTTTATGTAATGAAAACACCCTTTAACATGAAAAAGGTTGGTTAGCAAAGTTAAACAACTACCAGTTAACGATTTATTCAGGCAGATAGAGTCCCGAACTCGACAAAATACCAATGAGCAAAAACACTCCCGTCCCTCTGTGTTTCGGCATTTCCTGTATTTTTTTACACACCCCTCCCTTGTTGCGCTAGTCTGCAAAATTGAATCACTTCACATTTGGATTGAAATATGAACTGCATCAAAATACTGCAACCATGGAATAATGTCTTGTTACTACAAATTGACAATCAGCCAGCAATCTACACAGCATCACGCGAAATCATAATTTCTGAATGATCAATGCAATGGAGTCGGAGGCGCATTATGACACGGACTAGTGTGCACTTCTAAAACAATTTAGGATGAGTAATATAAGGTAGCATATGCCCAAAGAGTTATAAAACGTCATCCTTACCTGCTAACTTGGACAAGCAGCACTGATTAGGTATTTAATCACCGTTAATAGTCTATGGGAGAGAGTGCCGAGCAAGCGAACTGACTGCTCTGCCTATTCTTCCTGTATGTGTAGCAGTTCCCAGCTGTCACCGCGCGGCGTTTCCGCCCTTATTCGCGCAACCATTCCTTTCCCTTATAAGGAGAAGAGAGTGAAGATAACTGAAAGACAACACAAAACATCTTTCCTTCCTCTTCTTCTGAAATAAACATGTCCTCCCACTTTCTGGTCTCCGTTGCAATTGACAAGATCTGTCATTGTTCCAAACACTGTATGTCCCGATGCCCTATAACTGTGATACATTGCTCATTATAGCATACTGTAGGGTAGGCCTACTGATGTGACGTCCATACTGGCTCTACCCCTCAGCCTCACCACAATTTGACAGTCAGCACAATTTGGGGCCAGTTTTGACTACCTATGTAATGGAGGTGGTTCAGTCAACCACACTTGCTTGATGAATGATCTTGCCAGTGAGACCTGAAGGCTTGCTCTAGCTCCCTGGCCAGGAGCAATGCCCAGGCTTTATATCAGCGGGCTAACACAGTCTTGTGGTGTACAGACAACCGAGTTCAAACCCAGATGGTCACATTGGTGCTGTGACCTGGATTCAGTCAATTGATGCCGCCGATCACAGGTCGTTGTGGAGAGGAGACCTGCAGAGTGATGACCAAGCTTGCCTTTAACCTGAAGAGGTCACTTCTAAACTCAGAAGGCATTGAGATAATCAGCTTTATTTTGAAATGTTTTTTTAAAAATTGGCCAGTCTTGTTGAACCCAGATTCATACCCAGTCAAGCAGAAACACACATCCAGTTTACAAATCCCCACTGCCCTTCTCAGCATAGGCTGCCATTAGTGACGGCCATCAAATAGATGTATTCAGTGTCACAGCCAGTCACCTGACAGTGAAAGGCTGCCATTAATGAACTGATTTATTGGCGTTAGTATTTTCATGAGTGGCAAGCAATTAGTTAATAAACATTTGTTGCAAGTGGTGTGTGAAATAGTTTAACACAGTGTACCCCTAATTCTCGTCTGAACACGTCTCTGTTGAGTTGCTGTTTCAGATCAGGGGATCGCAACACACAACTGAAATAATGGCAGTGTTTGAGCGCATTAGCCAGTGGTGGGAAAAGTACCCAATTGTCATAATTAACGTAAAGATACCTTAATAGAAAGTTACTCAAGTAAAAGTCGGCCAGTAAAATACTACTTGAGTAAGTTTAAAAGTATTTGGTTTTAAATATACTTAAGTATCACAGTAAATGTAAATTGCTAAAATATACTAAAAAGGAAAAATAATTTAAAATTCCTTAAGCAAAGCAGACAGCACAATTTTCTTGTTTTCAAAATGTATGGATAGCCAGAGGCACACACCCCAAAACTCAAACATTATTAAAAAATATTAATGCATTAGTGAGTCGCTAGGCCAGAGGCAGTAGGGATGACCATGGACGACGCTGGGCCAACTGTGCGCCGCCCTATGGGACTCCCGATCACGGAGGATGTGATGCAACCTGGATGTAGCGAAGCAAGTTGTCAAAAATATAAATAGTCGAGTACAGATACCCCAAAAAACGACTTAAATTAGAACTTAAGTATTTTTACCCCTCTGGCATTAGCGACTACGCAGACTGACTGTTCTACAAATCCCATTGCATCCAACTAACTCATTGTACGTCAGTCAGTCCATCAATCCATTGTGATCAGACTGTGGCATTTATACTCTCAAGCACCAATGTTTGTTAGTCCGTCATTCAATCTCTGATGTGAGTTAGATTTAAAGACTTGCATGCTCTGGAACTTTGGCAGCTACTTTTTTTTTTTTTTTTGAAATATATATATATTTTTTATTCTCTAAACCTCTGGATTGAATGTGTCAATTTGGAGTTCCTACATGCATAATCTCTGAGCAGAATTACTGTTTTACTTTAATTTGCTAAGAAATCCATAGTTTGAAAGCAAATGTTTTTCTGGAAGCCATCTCCCCAACGTGGACCAGAACCCCTAGCAGCCTCTCACCATTTGAGTGACAGCTAGCAAGATGTAGCAGAGTGAGAGCGAGTGAGCAATGTTGTGGTGCACACATCTGCACTTGACAGTACATTTTCGGGGACCACTATTGGCTAGTGAGCACTACCTTCAGAACAACTGGCTAAAAAGTATTAGATCATCTCTTTAACTCAATCTCATTACCGACTGGGTATTCAAAGCCGTTAAGTCAACACTTAGTGGCGAGGTGATTAAACAGACTTACACACTGCACCCGGTCTAGTCTATAGAGAGATCAAAGTCAAGCAGACGGAATAACATTAATGAGACCAAAGGCGGCCATCATCTAAGATGGCTTCATCTCATCAATTAGTGTTATGGAGCACTAAAAGGGGAACCACAGTCCGCAATGGTCAGCCATAAAAGAGAATGAAATCTGTAAGTGGCAACAGAATAGATAGCTGTGTAGTAGTGTATGCCATTACAGCAGCGTTTCCCAAACTCGATCCTCAGGACCCTAGGGGGTGCACGTTTTTGTTTTGGCCCTAACACTACACAGCTGATTCAAATGATCAAAGCTTGATGGTCAGTTGATTATTTGAATCAGCTGTGTAGCGCAAAGGGCAAAACCCAAAACCTGCACCCCTTGGGGAAACCCTGTATTACAGTGTTTTCTCAAATGGGTCACAGTTGGTCTCTCCTGAGTCAGAGCACTAAAGACTTTATAGACTTGTTGTGGCTGGAATAAAACAGGATATGTTTAGGGTAGGTCACAAGACTTTTGCAGATGTTTTAGGTTAGCTATAACCTAAGACTTTGGGAGTCCTGACAAAAAAAACTTTAAAAAAAAGGTGGACAAATTAAAACATTTGATTTTAATTGACTGATAATCCAGTTTCATCAGGTCTGGTCACATATCGAGGGGAATCCTTCACAAAACAATATTGTTATTGAACAACTAAATTAACACAGAATCCCTTCATTTTGTTGCTGATCCCAGTCTGCCTTCACTGTCTGCCTTCACAGTGGACTCCATGTCCCAGAATGAACGCTACCAATCTTTTATAAAATGTGCTCGACTAGAGCAACGGAGAAACAGCACGAGAGCTCATTTCACAGAGCGTTCCTCTGATTAGATGGGGGCTTTCCTCTGAGAAAAATTCAACAACCAAAACAGTAGCTAAAGTCAGACTGAAGGGTCAGGGTTCACAGTAACCTACAAGCAAAGTGACAACTCCAAATTTGAATGGTGGAGGTACATGCTGGGCAATGTGGTCCCACTCCGAATCTACGGCTGAACTGAAGAAATTCCCAATCAATGTGTGGATCAGCACTTGTTCAGTTAGCAGCCTGTGAGAGAAGTGGTGATGCAGACAGAGCCACGGTGAGCATGAAAAACAAAGTGCATCAGAATCTAAATAAATAAAAATCGGTCAAAAGGAATCTTAAAAACAGACAAGATGTTAAGTGGTCTTCCAGGCTCGAGCAGTCGTCTGAGGTGAGTGAGTAGGAAGCGTTGCCCCTTTCTTCCCCATGTGTCATTGGTGTCATCTTCGTCATCATCAACTCCCAGGAACAGTCATAGGGGTAGGGGCGTCAATGTTGTGTAGTCCAGTGTGTCATCCAGTGAGTTCATACAGTATGAGGCATGGCTCTCGTAAAACAGCATTTCCCAGGATCCTCTGACTGACCAACATGGCTGACAGCAGCAGTTTCGACTCTCAATGCTGGTTAAGTGTCAAACGAACACATAACCCTTTTCAGAAACAAGACATTTTGGCAAAATGGCCAAAAGCACACATATTCTGATTTTAGACACATTCGGACACACACAACATGGCTAACTCATGCAGACCTAACCACCATTCAAACATGAATACATATACATACGACTGCAGCCGTACTGTCTCATGCACAGATATCTAGATTTGTTTTCATCTAGACAAGTCACTTGTCAATCATATTGTAATGTCAGAGTGGAGTTGGCCAGCGTTGAGTTTTGCATCAAGCATCCTGGGAAGAGGTGTGTGTCTTAGAGGAATTGTGTGTGTGTGTGTGAGTGAGTGAGAGAGACGGGCTCATTTTCCATGTGGTTCATGTTGACATTGGAGTGAAGTAAAGTTCCTGTCTGAGGGGAACAGGATCGTCTTGACTAGCAGTCTCCCGTTTTTTCCTTCTAGAAGTGAGGGGGGGTACATTCATGTCTCGGGTGAACAGCGCTCAACTTGGCATTCTGACCATTCGTTACCCTATCAACTCCCCCTGTCCTTCTCAAAGGTTAAACCTCATCTCCATCTTGGCTCAGTGTGGGCGCAGGGAAGTTTCAATACGGGGGTGTGTAGCCTGATCCCGTGTCCAACAGAGTACTCTCTCATTCTCCATGTGTCTTAAGTGTCCTATGGGTGGAGAGGTGCACGGTTTGTGTGGTGGAGAAGAGAGAGAGAGAGAGAGGAGGGTGGGGGGGGTGAGGGTTTCCCCCACCCTCTGTTGCTATAGCTGCTCCTCTCTTTGCTTTTTACTCCTGGTGGGACCCTGGCCGTTTTTCAGGGTTCCGTTCTGGGGTCGGAGGAGGTGTCCTCGTTCCCGGTCCGTCCACGGGACCCCTCCCTGCCCGTCGTCACTGTCCAGGTCAGAGTCAGAGTGCATGAGGGCCGAGGAGGAGGGAGCGGGGGCTGGCTTCATTCTGCCTGGTGGGGGAGGGATTTGCAGTGTTCAACTTATTCAAAGATAATAAGTGACAGAGAGTAGATTTTGTGTGTGTGTGTGTTTGTGTGTTACCAGTTCGGGGTGGGTGTAGCTCCAGGCTGTCCTGCTCTTCGCCATTAAGCATCTTATAGCGACTTTTGCTCTTGTGGCGCACTTTACCCCTACGCCTGCTCAAAACACACAGTCCTGTCAGTGCTTGTTACACATTACAGAAGGGACAATAAGTACGTACTTAAACAGAGTAGTACGCCATGAAATGTAAAAGAAGCAACATCATATTACTATGCAACATGTAAATCTCTTACCTGCGGTAACAACATACCATACCCCAGACAACGGTCGCGAGGACAACCACAATCATGAAGGATGCTATGGTTACGTAGAGCACACTCCATTCTGAAAGAGAGAGAATCAATAGAAGTCGCAGGTTGTCCGAAAGAGAGCGCTTGAATTCCAGCACTTTCCGCACTAGGCATTTCCACGACAACGCTCCCTACTGCGTGTCATACTCTGAAGTAAAGTCGGGAGGTCACGTGACTCCTCGCAGTATCCTAATATATACACAATGTCATCATCTTCAACTCCACGAGTGTCCACTCCGCTGCTCACCACAGTTGCTCTCTTGGTCCCACAGCTGTGCCTTGATGAAGTTCTCCATCCAGAAAGGGTGGCAGACGCAGGTCCGCGTGAACGAGTCACAATCCCCGTGGCTGGAGCAGTTCAGCTGGCAGACTGCAGGGGGAGAGAGAGAGACGTTAGAGACAGGTTGTCCCCCAGTGTCTTTCTTGACATCTTCTTGGTCAAAGACAACAAACCTATCCTAACTGTCTAGTAAGTTTGGTCTCTCTCGCCCGGAGAACAATACAACAAAGAATATTCAACTTGGAAGTTGCAAGTTAGAAAATAAGGAAAAGTCAAAAGAAACTTAAGTGCCCATATACTTTGCATATCACAAACGTAAAAACGATACACGAAACAAACCATTTCATTCATAGAGCGTGTTCAATTTCCCAGCAAACTCTCCAAGTTCTTGTTATGCAACTCAACTAAGTTTCAATTCATTAGTTCTAATATATTCCTCCATCCGTGTATTCCTTTTCTCTTCTCTCGTGTCTTAATACTCACTGACTGTGTCCACCCGCCGCGCCTTGAAGATGAGGAAGTCGTTCTTCTGTTTGCGTAGTTTGTTGCGCAGCCCCAGAGCCACACTGTGACCGGCCAGAGGGGAGCGACCCGGACCCCCAGACACCAAGAAAACCAGACGAGTACTGAGAGGAGAGGAATGGAGACGGGAAGAAATTAACAGATTGGCGCAACCAGCCGTATTATGACATTCTTAGTTATTCTAACTATTGCCTCATGTTCATACCATGTAAGTGTTGTAAAAAAAAATCAAAATAAAGTTACATTGTCATTACAACCCCAAAGTGTTATCAACTGATTTAAATCAGAGTCAGATGGGCCAAAACAAAACATGATAAAATATGATGTGCATGTCAGTGAAAGTATATTCCTATGTTCTTGCACTTACATTGCAATATAGTAACTTATTGTGAGTTGAATTGAAGAGACCGAATATAGTGGAAAGGAGCTGACCTGTGCTCGTTGAAGGCGCTGACCTCGCGTACGATGATGTCACTGTCAAGCACGCCCAGCAGCACGCCCACCTGCCTGAGCAGCATGTCTCTCTGGCGGTGGGACACCTGGGACACAGACACCTCCAGCACCAGCTCCACCAGGTCACGCTGCCACACATCTGACAGGAGAGAGAGGGAGTGTGTAGGAGCCATTTCTGCTGTGTGTGTGTGTGTGTGTGTGTGTGTGTGTGTGTATATATATATATATATATATGTGAGTGTGTGATCCAGTCTTAAATAGATTATTGCTCCTACTTCCCATAGATCTGAATGGATTGGGTGTAAGGAATATGGTGGAAATATAACACTGTCGTACCAAAAAGCTTGCTGAAGCTATAGCCACATCCATTTGATTCTTTCAGACCTAGTGTCTAGGGGTTGATTTTGCACTGGGCATGTGTGTATGTAGACCATGAGGAGCCCACTGACCTGGTTTGACCTCTACAGTCCCTCTGTCTGAGCTGCTCTGGCCCTTGCTGTCTGTCACAGTCAAAGTGAAGCTGTACTTTCCCTCCACCAGGTTAGTGAGAAACAGCACCGCCTGGTGGTCGGAGTTGTTCAGTACATCCTGGAGGATGGAACACATTCTTCAGACAAGATGCATTTTATTTGCATTTGATCAATTACAATGAGATTTTGTCTCATGCTGATGACATTTCTTAATTCAAAGTCTGATTAAGACATCGAATAATGTGATAATTGCAGAATGTATTTTCTAGCTGCATGCAATGGCCTACATTACTGAAAAAATAAATGTAGACAAACTGTTGTCTGAGCAGAACACGTTCTTATTCCAAATACTTCCAAGTAGCTCATTGTATGCAACTATTATTAAGCAGAATGTTAATCATGAGAAATGCAAGAGTATGATAATTAATACAACATGAAGAAGGAAATGTTTTCTAAATTGTATTTGTTCGTTTACGTACTACGGGTTCATTGTGCTTGCCTGCCACAGATCACCTAAAACTTCATGATACTTTCTGTACATATTTCTGTTATTCATTATAGCACCACGGAGTGGACTCTGTCTCTCACCCCTGCTGCTGGACTACTGTCGTCACGGGTCCACAAGTAGCCGACTCCGCCCTTGTCGTCAGTGGAGTGGGAGCCGTCCAGGGCTGCAGTCCGCATGGGCAGAGAGATGGCCGGCCTGGACTGGACATGGGCTACTGGGGGCTGGTCTAACTCTGGTAGAGAGCAGACAAGACACATTTAAGGACATTGCAGGTTCCCACGCACCTGGTAAAACTAGGTAAGGGAGTTATACTTTGAAGTATAACCTAAGAGTACTGATATTCAGCTCGGCAAGACTTCAGTTGACAAAATATTTGAGTGCATCTCGTGTGAGACCATTACCTTGTAAAGCCTGTTTTTGAAAGCTTCATACAGTTCAGTCTCTGATACATTTCCTTGTAGGCAATTCTATATTAAATAACTGTGTTTTTCTGCTAAAAATCATCTCAGCACCCAGAAAAAAAAAAAATCAGAAACAAAAGGAAAATCTTACTCTTATGAAACGAGAAAAACGAATTTAAACAAAAAAAACACAGAACAAACACACGCACCACACACACACACACACACACACACACACACACACACACACACACACAGAGGACAGTTACCCTCTCGGACGATGACTGTGACCGTTTCGGTGCTCGCCAGATCCCTCTCGTCCGTCACGGTCAGGCTGAACTCGTACTCGCCCACCTGCAGCCCCGTCACCGTGGCAACGGCGCCGTCGGCGTTCTCGATCTTCACTCCGTCCGGGCCCCTGAGAGGAGAGAGACGACCATCACAGAGTCAGACAGGTGGAGAAACAGCAGCTCCACTGTCACCACAGAGCACTGAACTGCGCCATATAACATGAGGTGGAAAAGAGGAGAGCTCTAAAGTGTCATCTCCACTCACCATATTGCCTCTGGTAGTTGAACTAAGTGTCATTCAAGCACAGAGAACAGGGAGTGTGTCATTTGCCAAAGTGTGGTGTGTGTGTGTATTTGGGAGTGTGTGCGTATGCGTGTGTATGAGAGAAAGTGAGTGTGTGAGCTCAAACGTGAGCATGCATGTAGTTGAGTGTGTGTGCGCGCGTCTATTGTGTCAGTCTGTGCATAGGTGTGTGAATACTGACTTGCTCTGTTTCCAGTGGTAGGTGGAGATATTCTGGTCGTCCGTGCTCTTGCTGCCGTCCAGAGTGGTGCGGTCCACAGGTAGGGTCAGCTCCTTCTCTGGGCCGGGGTCCGCTACTGGGGGCTTATTGTTCTCTGAGGAGGATGGAACACAAGCAGGCGCGGGGGAAACGTAGACTTTGGTGACACGAGGACAATATCCATATATAACCCTATTTTCATCGTTTGTCTCTGTTCATCAAGGTTAAAAAAACATCCATTCAGATATGTTATATAACAGCAATGAATGAGAGACAATGTGTGGCTTATTTCTTGTAAATCAGGCCATGATGATATTCAAGCAATTACCACTGCAGTGGTGTTGAAATTAGCCATAAATACACATGATCTATGCTGCTGATTTACCTGGCTGGACGATAACAGTGACCTGTGCCGTGTCCTGCTGTCCGGCTGTGTCTGTGACAGTGAGCTGGAAGGTGTAGTCTCCTTCCTGCATAGCAGATAGCTGCAGAGTGGGAGTCCGCACGCCCTATAAGTCGAAGAAAAGAACTGTCAAGATGGGAGAGAAGAATTTCCCTTTTCTTGTTGGTGTCAAAATGAAGAATTTCCATTATAAAACTACAAAAAAAAAGCTTTATTTTCAGAAAACAAAACACCTCGAATCGCCATGATTGCTAGGTAAGACATGTGCATGGTCCCTGACATGGCCACCCCTGGTGCTCCTCTCTCACCTGCATCTCCACCACCTTGCCCTTGCTCTCGGGGCTGAGCGACCACTCGTAGGCCAGCGGCTCATGGTCGTCCGCGCTCTGGTTGCCGTGCAGCGTGACAGCGTTGCGCGGTAGCGTGATGACCTGGTTGGGCCCGGCGTTGGCCACCGGCCGGTAGTCCATGGCCTTGCTGACCGACAGCGTGGCCTGGGTGGAGCTCTGGGCCCCGTCTGAGTCCGTAACCGTCAGACTGAAGGGGAGAGAATAGGGGGGGGGGGTAAGTTTGTGATAGACAAATTCCTAACGTCCTTGCTTTTGTCTAAGACCTAGCCTTCACCTATGGCTGAAATGGGGAGAGGGGCAAATGCTTGTGAAATGGTATGGAGGAAAACAGCTGAACAAAGAGCTAGACGGGGAATACAAGATGGCATGCCCATAGAAACAACTAGGTACATTTAAGCAATATGGCCCGAGGGGGTGTGGTATACGGCCAATATACGTCGGCAAAGGGCTGTTCTTACACGCAAAGTGGATACAGCCCTTAGCCGTGGTATATTGGCCATATACCACCAACCCAGAGGTGCCTTATTGCGATTATAAACTGGTTACCAACGTAATTAGAGCAGTAACAAGAAATGTTGTGTTATATGATCTGATATACCACGGCTGTCAGCCAATCAGCATTCAGGGCTCGAACCACCCAGTTTATAAAAAGCATTATAAACTGGGTGGTTCGAGTCCTGACTGCTCAGCGTTGCGTCGTGCCTAAGAACAGCCCTTAGCCGTGGTATAGTGGCAAGATAAAGTGTGTGAACCCTTTGGAATTACCTGGATTTCTGCATAAATTGGTCATAAAATTTGATCTGATCTTCATCAAAGTCACAACAATAGACAAACAGTGTGCTTAAACTAATAACACACAAATTATTGTATTGAATACATCATTTAAACATGCTCAGTGTAGGTTGGGAAAAGTATGTGAACCCCAAGGCTAATGACTTTTCCAAAAGCTAATCGGAGTCCGGAGTCAGCTAACCTGGAGTCCAATCAATGAGACGAGATTGAGATGTTGGTTAGAGCTGCCTTGCCCTATAAAAAACACTCACAAAATGTGAGTTTGCTATTCACAAGAAGCATTGCCTGATATGAACCATGCCTCGAACAAAAGAGATCTCAGAAGACCTAAAATTAAGAATTGTTGCCTCGCATAAAGCTGGAAAGGTTTCAAAAGTATCTCTAAAAGTCAGTCCGGTAAGACAAATTGTCTATAAATGGAAAAATGTCAGCACTGTTGCTACTCTCCCTAGGAGTGGCCGTCTTGCAAAGATGACTGAAAAAGCACAGCGCAGAACACTCAATGAGGTTAAGAAGAATAAATGTAAATGTAAATGTAAGAATCCTGAGTGTCAGCTAAAGACTTACAGAAATCTCTGGAACATGCTAACATCTCTGTTGACGAGGCTACGATACGTAAAACACTAAACAAGAATGGTGTTGGTGGGAGGACACCACGGAAGAAGCCACTGCTGTCAAAAAAAACATTGCTGCATGTCTGAAGTTCGCAAAAGAGCACCTGGATGTTCCACAGTGCTACTGGCAAAATATTCTGCGGACAGATTAAACTACAGTTGGGTTGTTTGGAAGGAAACACAACACTATGTGTGGAGAAAAAAAAAGCACAGCACACCAACATCAAAACCTCATCCCAACTGTAAACTATGGTGGAGGGAGGATCATGGTTTGGGGCTGCTTTGCTGCCTCAGGGCCGGGACAGCTTGCTATCATCGATGGAAAAATGAATTCACAAGTCTATCAAGACATTTTGCAGGAGAATGTTAGGCTATCTGTCCTCCAAATGAAGCTCAACAGAAGTTGGGTGATGCAACAGGACAACGACCTAAAACACAGAAGTAAATAAACAACAGAATGGCTTCAGAAGAAAATGCACCTTCTGGAGTGGCCCAGTCAGTCCTGACCTCAACCCGATTGAGATGCTGTGGCATGACCTCAAGAGAGCGGTTCACACCAGACATCCCAACAATATTGTGGAACTGAAACAGTTTTGTAAAGAGGAATGGTCCAAAATTCCTCCTGACCGTTGTGCAGGTCTGATCCGCAACTACAGAAAACGTTTGGTTGACGTTATTGCTGCCAAAGGAGGGTCAACCAGTTATTAAATCCAAGGGTTCACATACTTTCCCACCCTTCACTGTGAATGTTTACACGGTGTGTTCAACAAAGACATGAAAACGTATAATTGTTTGTGTGTTATTAGTTTAAGCCGCCTGTGTTTGTCTATTATTGATGAAAATCAGATCAAATATTAAGACCAATTTATGCAGAAATGCAGGTAATTCCAAAGGGTTCACATACTTTATCTTGCCACTGTATCTTGACCATATACCACACCCCCTAGTCTTTCATTGCTGAAATATGTAGAGAAAAGAGCGTGCGTGCCCATGGAGAAGACAAGGTGACAGCGCCGGGAGCTGTACAACGATAATAAAAGTGTCGGTACTAGGTAGAGAAACTACGAAGCGCCACATACCCATTGAGAAGACAAGGGAACAGTACCTGAATGTGTAGTTCCCTGGGACCAGGCCGGTGAGGGTGAGGATTTGGGTGTCTGCCGAGACCTTCTCCTCCCTCAGCGGGCCCTTCACCTCCTCCCAGTGCCACGCCACCACCTTGTCATCGTCTGTGCTCTCTGATGGGGCCGAAACACAGGGAGAGGAGGAAGACAGGACAGGAAGAAGAGGGGGAAAAGAACCGGATAAAAACCAAACGGTCCATAAATGTCTAGGCCACCCTGCCTATACTTTTGCCCGTCTCAACCCTGACTACCAAAGTTTATCTCCCCATTGTTTTATGGAAGAACTGCACAGGGTGTTGACAGAGGGCCTTTGCACCAAACCAAAGATAAACATCTCGCATTCTAGGGTTTATACCGGTTCTTGTCCTAAAACGGTCTCGCTACAATGTCAATGTACGGCAGTAGAGCTATAAATCTAAATAAATACACCCTTGACAAAATCTGTCTGTTTTTTGTAAGCAAAGAACTAGACAAGATGTGACATGACATCCACAGATGGTGCAATTCCAGTGTATTTGATTTGATTGTGACCAACGAGACGGGTGAACTCACGGCTGCCGTCGATCACCGTGGAGCTGGTTGGCAAGGATATCTCCTGGAACTTAGGGGAAACCACAGCGACGGGCAGCTTGTTTATCCGCAGCTCTGTGAAGTGGAAGAGGTTAGCTAATTGGCTGAACGGTACAGTTGGGCCGTGTTCATTAGGGCACGAGTAGCCAAACCCGAAAATGTGCATTTCTTTTTGGACAACTCCAGGTAATCCATCCCTGTTTCAGTCTGCTATCCTCCGTTCGGTTCTAACGAACACGCCCCCAGGTAGGAGTCATTGTCGACGTTTCAGTATAAGCCCATTAATGGGAAAGTCGAGGGAGGTGACCTTTAAGATGTGACAGTTTACACAGGTTCCTACTGAAGAGTATCAAAACACAGTCAATACAAGTCATGTTAGCTTAACCACCCCACCTGGTTTGACTGTGACGTTGACAAAGCCCTCTCCATATGCTCCGTCGCTGCCCACGGTCACCTCAAACTCATACAGCCCCACCGTCAGCTGAACACAAGATCCAGAGAGAGGTTGAATTGGAGGGACCACAACAATAACGGTTTCTCATAGTATTACAGTACTGTATGAATGGTTCTAGTCATACATTCAATCTCAGTTAAAAAGGCCTGAGAGTTTGAACAGAGAGAGAGATGAGAGAGGTAACGGTTGAACTAATTCAAGGAGCTGTACCTTGCTGAGTTTGAGCGTCTCACTGTGTTTCCCCTCCATCTCTCCACTGTAGTCTTTGGGATGAGTTCTCAAGAGCCAGTCAAATTCATAGTCGGTCCCTTTTCGAGACGTGAGAAAGAGAGCAATCAAAGCAGAGGATGTAAGCTATGACCAATGGCATGCATGGATACAGAGCTCGCCTTAGTGCCAGTCTGTTTTCTACGTTAGCTCACTCGTGTGCCGTAGTCGTGCCAAATGAAACAGATAAGCGCATACAGAACTCCAGTGAGACGTGGACTACACGGGTTGTGTATTAATACAGGTGTATGATACAGTTTAACTAAGTAATAACTCCGGTAGGTTGAGTGGTCGTACCTTGCTTGGACGCTGGCACCACAAAGGCGTTGAGTTCCACCTCGTTGCGCGGCAGCGTGACCTCCACACTCTCGCCTGCCGACACCACCAATTCCCGCACTGTCATGGAAACCACAGGATTTGCATGGATTGAAACGGAGGGCGGAAACACTGAAACAGAAGCTCATTCAAAGTGCAAACAGTAGACGTACATCTGCAGTGGGTGCCAGTTTATGAACGGGAGTAGATGTTTAGAGCTACACGTTTCTTCCTTCCATGAAGACACGCCTCAGCACGTCCATTTTGTTATTAGTACGTTATTAACTAAACAGTTGTCAAGGGTGGCTTTTGAGGGACACTAGGTCAGAGTTCAGCGTCCACTGCCTTACCAGCCTGCGTTGGTGATGTAGTGACTGTAGGAGCAGTAGTGGGGAGCACAGAGCTGCTGTTGGAAGGTGCGTCTCTGGTGTCCTCCGACGTAGAGTTCTGCTGTGAGGGTGATGGAGCTTCTCCACTCCCATTGGTTAAGTGACTGGGATTCTTATCAGATGTTTGAGGGAGGGCCACACCGCTGGCGATGTCGACCGTTGGAGCCGGACGCTCTGCATCCTTGGAAACCCGCTGTCAAGACATGGATGTACTTCATGAACTTCAGATAAGAATGGAAAAATGACGAGCGACATTGGCTACATTGTACCGTCTTCAACAGGCTTCGTGAAGTAAACACTGCAGTTACAGTCGGAAAGTATTTAGACTTTTTTCCACTTTGTTACGTTGCAGCTTTACTCTAAAAAAGGGAATAAATAAGAAAATGTTCCTCATCAATCTACACACAGCACCCCATAATGACAAAGCGAAAACAGTTTTTTTTATTTAAATTTTATGTTTGAACGTTTATAAGAAATTTAAAACAGAAATACAATACCGGTCAAAAGTTTTAGAACACCTACTCATTCAAGGTTCTCTCTTTATTTGTACTATTTCTACATTGTAGAATAATAGTGAATACATCAAAACTATGATATAATACATATGGAATCATGTAGTAACCAACAAAGTGTTAAACAAATTCTTCAAATAGCCACCCTTTGCTTTGATGAAAGCTTTGCACACTATTGGTATTCTCTCAACCAGCGTCATGAGGTAGTCACCTGGAATGCTTTTCAATTAACAGGTGTGCCTTGTTAAAAGTTCATTTGTGGAATTTCTTTCCTTCTTAATGCATTTGAGCCAATCAGTTGTGTTGTGACAAGGTAGGGGTGGTATACAGAAGACAGCCCTATTTGGTAAAAGACCAAGTCCATATTATGGCAAGAACAGCTCAAATAAGTAAAGAGAAACGACAGGCCATCATTATGTTAAGACATGAAGGTCAGTCAATACGGAAAATGGCAAGAACTTCTTCTTGAACGCTTCTTCAAGTGCAGTCGCAAAAACCATCAAGCGCTACGATGAAACTGGCTCTCATGAGGACAACCACAGGAAAGGAAGACCCAGAGTTACCTCTGCTGCAGAGGATAAGTTCATTAGAGTTACCAGCCTCAGCAATTGCAGCTCAAATAAATGCTTCACAGAATTCAAGTAACAGACACATCAACTGTTCAGAGGAGACTGTGTGAATCAGGCCTTCATGGTCAAATTGCTGCAAAGAAACCACTACGAAAGGGCACCAATAATAATAATAAGAGACTTGATTGGGCCAAGAAACACGAGCAAATGGACATTAGACTGGTTGAAATGACTTAAATGTAATGTAAATGTAAATGTCCGAATTAGATTTTTTTGGTACCAACCTCCTTGTTTTTGTGAGACGCAGTGTGGGTGAACGGATGATTTCCGCATGTGTGGTTCCCACCGTGAAGCATGGAGGAGGTGTGATGGAGTGGGGTTGCTTTGCTGGTGACACTGATTTATTGAGAATTCAAGGCACACTTAACCAGCATGTCTACCACAGCATTCTGCAGCGATACGCCATCCCATCTGGTTTGGGCTTAGTCCCACTATCAGTTGTTTTTCAACAGGACAATGACCCAACACACCTCCAGGCTGTGAAAGGGCTATTTTACCAAGAAGGAGAGTAATGGAGTGCTGCATCAGATGACCTGGCCTCCACAATCCCCCGACCTCAAAACAATTGAGATGGTTTGGGATGAGTCAGACCGCAGAGTGAAGGAAAAGCAGCCAGCAAGTGCTCAGCGTACGTGGAAACTCCTGTTGGAGTTTGGAAAAGCATTCCAGGTGAAGCTAGTTGAGAGAATGCCAAGAGTGTGCAAAGCTGTCATCACGGCAAATCAAATCAAATGTATTTATATAGCCCTTCGTACATCAGCTGATATCTCAAAGTGCTGTACAGAAACTCAGCCTAAAACCCCAAACAGCAAGCAATGCAGGTGTAGAAGCACGGTGGCTAGGGTTTCTAAAACGCCCTAGAAAGGTCAAAACCTAGGAAGAAACCTAGAGAGGAACCAGGCTATGTGGGGTGGCCAGTCCTGTTCTGGTTGTGCCAGGTGGAGATTATAACAGAACATGGCCAAGATGGCAAAGGGTGGCTATTTGAAGAATCTCAAATATAAAATATATTTAGATTTGTTCAACACTTTAATTACTAGATGATTCCATATGTGTTATTTCATAGTTTTGATGCCTTCACTATTATTCTACAATGTAGACAATAGTAAAAAAAAAATTAAGAAAAACACTTGAATGAGTAGGTGTCCTAAAACTTTTGACCGGTTGTGTACGTTATTTACACAAGTATTCAGTCTCTTTGCTATGGGACTCAAAATTGAGCTCAGGTGCATCCTGTTTCCATTGATCAACCTTCAGATGTTTTTACAACTTGGAGTCCAACTGTGATAAATTCAATTGATTGGACACGATTTGGAAAGGCAAACACCTGTCTATATAAGGGCCCACAGATCAAAAAACAAGCCATGATGTCGAAGGAATTGTCTGTAGAGCGCCGAGACTGGATTGTGTCGAGGCACAGATCTGGGGAAGGGTACCAAAAAACGTATGCAGCATTGAAGGACCCTAAGAACACAGTGGCCTCCATCCTTCTTAAATAGAAGACGTTTGGAACCACCAAGAGACTCTTCCTAGACCTGGCCGCCCAGCCAAACTGAGCAATCGGGGGAGAAGGGCCTTGGTCAGCGAGGTGACTAAGAACCCGATGTTCACTGACAGAGCTCCAGAGTTCCTCTGTGGAGATGGGAGAGCATTCTAGAACAGGGGTTCTTAAACTTTTTACGCCTGGGACCCAAATGAGAAATCCTGTGTTTTCCTGGGACCCAAGCTTATGAAAACATGCAAATATTCATAAATATTGGTACATTTAATTGGTCTTATCCCTAAAACAAATGCAATATAGACAATTAACAATGAGATACCCATATAAATAGCTATTCATGTTTCCTTTTCCTCATTATACACACTCTTACAGCCTCCTGAGTGGCGCAGCGGTCTAAGGCACTACATCGCAGTGCTAGCTACGTTACTAAGGATCCGGGTTCAATACCGGGCTGTGTCGCAGCCAGCCGCGCCCGGGAAACCCATGAGGTGACGCACAATTGGCCCAGCGTCGCCTGGGTTAGGGGAGGGTCTGCCTGGCCGGGATGTCCAATCGCGCCCTAGCGACTCCTGTTGGGGGCCGGGCGCATGCACGCTGACATGGTCGCCAGGTGTACGGTGTTTCCTCCGACACATTTGTGCGGCTGGCTTCCGGGTTAAGCAAGCATTGTGTCAAGAAGCAGGTTGGGTTTCGGCTAGGTTGGGTTGTGTTTCGGAGGACGCACGTCTCTCGACCTTCGTCTCTCCCGAGTCCGTACAGGAGTTGCAGCGATGGGACAAGACTGTAACTACCAATTGGATCTCCCAAAATTAGGGCGAAAGGGGTAAAAAAAATATAACAATAATAAAATGTATTAAATAAAAAAACACACTTACATATCTGTCTAGGTTGGAACTGTTGCTGTTAAACCACAATAAATAATTTTCATTCTGAACTGGAACAAACTGATTGGCGCAAGATGTTTAAGGCATCACACAGATGTAAACCAGAAAAAAACACAGTCCTAATGAGAGGTATGTGACTGGTTGAAGTTTTCAACAAACAGGTCTATTCTGGGCTCAGTTTTGTTCAGTGCAATCCTGAGGTCACGCTCAGCATTGAGACCGTTACTTGCTTTTTAAGTCATCCAGAGTTGAGAACCCTGACTGACATAGTTGTGTGGAGCCAAACCAGATCAGACTGCTTTCTCAGTCAGTCTGGAGACGGCTTCCTGCAGTAGATGAGCAACCCAGAACTGTGTGAGTGCGTTTGCCTCAAAAAGCATCTTGCATCAATCACTTTTTTGGTTACTACATGATTCCATGTGTTATTTCATAGTTTTAATGAATTCACTATTATTCTCCAATGTAGAAAATAGTAAAAAATTAAGAAAAAAAACTTGAATTAGTTGGTGTGTCCAAACTTGACTGGTACTGTATGTAAATGTGATTTTTAATTTGTATAAAATGTGCAAACATTTAAAAACAAAAAAAACTTTTTCTTTGTCATTATGGGATATTGTGTGTAGATTGATGAGGGAATTTTTATTTATTTAATCCATTTTAGAATAAGGCTGAAACGTAACAAAATGTGGAAAAAGTCAAGGGGTCTGAATACTTTCCGAATGCACTGTAAGAGATTGCATAGCTTACATTAACACATCAGTTAGAGAAATATAGATGTCATCCCTGTATAACTTTATAGGAGGGTATTTAGTCTTTGTTTTTATCTACTCCGTCCCAGTGATCCCAGAAGGAAGGGTAAACAGGAATCTATGACTCAACTACAATACTAGAACTTTCCGTTGACTCACAGTGCTAGAAAGTTGGTCCGACCCACTTCCCTTTCCTGTTAGTGCTCGCCTCTGCCTTCTCCTTCGAGCTGTGGTGGTGCCCTTTGAAAGCTGCTGCAGGAGCCCCAGGGACTCGATGTGGGGCTTGGGTAGAGACGTGACTTGACAGAGCCCGCTGTTGGAGCAGCTCAGTAGGACACAGCGCCCCCCCAGGCTCCACACGGCACTGCAGGCGGGCTCCAGGCAGCATGATTCCCAGCAGCTGGCGCTGTTCCTGCCCACGGCCAGGGGGCGCCAGCCTAAACCGACCACACTGCTCCAGTGGATCCCCAACACTCCCCCGGTCACCCGGCAGATCTCGGCAGATACACCTGGAGAGGGAAAGAGGATGAAAGAGTCGTTATAGAGAGTGTGTGTATATATTTTTTATTTAACTAGGCAAGTCAGTTAAAAACAAGAGGAAAAAAAGAGGACGCAATCAGTGACTGCCATCTGGGACAGGGATTGGTATTTTCTGTGGGTACTTGGGGCCAATGTTCCCTCTAAGCTGGGTGCTTGGGGCCAATGTTCCCTCTAAGCTGGGTGCTTGCGAGCAGTAGCCCCGAGACTGCCGTGTAGAAATATCAGCCCACAGAGAGAAGACTGCCGTGTAGAAATATCAGCCCACAGAGAGAAGACTGCCGTGTAGAAATATCAGCCCACAGAGAGAAGCACAAGATTGAACTTCACTCAACTTTCTAGAGCAGTGGTCACCAACCGGTCGATCTCCAAGGTATTCTGCTGCTCTCTCCCTCCGCTGAGACTGACCCTCAGTCTGCCGCTCTCTCCCTCCGCTGAGACTGACCCTCAGTCTGCCGCTCTCTCCCTCCGCTGAGACTGACCCTCAGTCTGCCGCTCTCTCCCTCCGCTGAGACTGACCCTCAGTCTGCCGCTCTCTCCCTCCGCTGAGACTGACCCTCAGTCTGCCGCTCTCTCCCTCCGCTGAGACTGACCCTCAGTCTGCTGCTCTCTCCCTCCGCTGAGACTGACCCTCAGTCTGCCGCTCTCTCCCTCCGCTGAGACTGACCCTCAGTCTGCCGCTCTCCCCTCCGCTGAGACTGACCCTCAGTCTGCCGCTCTCTCCCTCCGCTGAGACTGACCCTCAGTCTGCCGCTCTCTCCCTCCGCTGAGACTGACCCTCAGTCTGCCGCTCTCTCCCTCCGCTGAGACTGACCCTCAGTCTGCCGCTCTCTCCCTCCGCTGAGACTGACCCTCAGTCTGCCGCTCTCTCCCTCCGCTGAGACTGACCCTCAGTCTGCCGCTCTCTCCCTCCGCTGAGACTGACCCTCAGTCTGCCGCTCTCTCCCTCCGCTGAGACTGACCCTCAGTCTGCCGCTCTCTCCCTCCGCTGAGACTGACCCTCAGTCTGCCGCTCTCTCCCTCCGCTGAGACTGACCATCAGTCTGCTGTTCTCTCCCTCCACTGAGACTGACCCTCAGTCTGCTGCTCTCTCCCTCCGCTGAGACTGACCCTCAATCTGCTGCTCTCTCCCTCCACTGAGACTGACCCTCAGTCTGCTGCTCTCTCCCTCCACTGAGACTGACCCTCAGTCTGCTGCTCTCTCCCTCCACTCTGAGACTGACCCTCAGATGCAGGCACCATCAGCTCAGTAAAATACAAATAAAAAGCAGATGATTTAAATGTGTGCTCACTCAGCTGTGCCTCACAAGTAATACAACAGCGGATCTATTACCGGTGTGATCATATAGCCTACCTCAAATTTTGAAATACAATAAAACAAAAATTGCCAACAATGCATTGGCAGGGCAATTCAAGCAAAGCCGATATGCAGAAATACTGTATTGGGCCTATAGCTTACTTCACAAAACTCATTGCTACAGTACTGTTTTTAATTTGTTAATGTTGCATAGGCTTAGGTTTTGTAAGTCACAAAAAAAAATTAAAACGGTAGATCTCGGCTTGCATGTTAACTCAGAGTTTTCCCTGTTAACACTCAACGATTCCCTTTACTGTGGAAAATGTGATCAAATCAACGGAATATTAGTCACTTTCAATGTAACATACTGAAACAAAACCAACTACGCAAGATATTTTGTTATGGGCATAACGCATCTGAGGAGGAGTCTATTGCTTTGACACGCACTACTCAGGCCGTACTGTACACAGAGGTGAGGCGTAAACAATCAGAGCTGCAGTAGGCCTATATGCAAATAGACCATTGTCATATATGGATCTCTGCCATTTACATTCACCTGGACTGTGTTTACAGCATGAGCAGTTGTGAGTAGATGCACTTGTTTTGAGATCAAAGCGAGAGCTGTATATAGCCACGTGTGCACATTTTGTTCATATCCTTTGCTAGTTGAGTTATTAGCCCAGTTAGATTATCTGTTATCAGAAATAGGGGAGCGATTGCTTCCTACAAGGGCACAAAACACGTACATTTCTAGAGAGCATTTGTTTGTCTTAAAAGGGGCAGTGTTGTATTTTGAGACAGGCTTAAATAAGCAAAGTAGCCAATAGGCAGAGACTAGCATAATTTGTATGAATCTCTATAGTAAACGATATGGGAATAATAATACATTGTATTTTGTAAAGTGGTTCCTTGCATCAAACACGTCAACATTTTCAGTCACCACCTTGTTTGAAGGACAAGTGGATAAACAGGTTAATGTCAAACCCTGGACGTTATTTTCAAAAGTCTCATGGAATGTAGGCCTACACTGAACACAATATATTAGCTGCTGGCTGCTACTGTAGACTTGAATGATAGAATAGCTATTTCCATGTTAAAATATTACGGGTGCATTTTCTTCATTGTTTTTGATGGCAGACCACACCGGCAGGTCTCTTTTATGATCAAATAGCCACAGTAACCTACTTGGCCACTGTTAAAACTGTAACTTAAAGTGGGTACAGCCTCAGGTGTTCACAGTAAACGCATGCTGGAAGTTGCACAGGCATTTTCACAATGTTAAAGTTTGCGCTCAGCAGACATGAAATTTGCTCAGTGCCAAAAGAAATTAGAGGGAACATTGATTAGGGCCCTGAATGTTTAGATTTTAGATCCTTCTTTCTTAGCTCTGGGAAGCCAGGTGTGTGCAATCTGAGAGCAATCAGACATTAATGTGCTAGGCAGATGAGAAAAGCAGCCGACACTGGTTTTGCGCCCCACTGATTTAGGGCATAGATGTTGTGTCATTGACATTAATTACCCTTACTTGTGACAAGCTTTAGCCTTCTATGTCATCTCTCTATAGCCATGTGTACCTCGCAAATGCAATCTCTTAACATACAGTAACGCTCCAGACATGCATGAAGCTCAACTGCTCAATCAAGTCACAGCGGTAAAGGGAAACGAGGCCTTTCCTTGACAAGACGGTGATTAGGCCTTATTATCACCAAGGTCAAAAGGTCAAAGGGCTTCAAGAACATAAACAAAAAGGCAGGATGAGTGTGTCTCTAGACAAGACACCAACCATCACAGACTCAGACACTCACTGACAGCGCAGCTATTCCCATGGCTATTGTTGCCATAGCTCGGGAGCTGAATATTATGGGATGTGGGTGTAACCTAAACTCTGTGTAACACTGCTTGCAGCGATTGGGCCCCTTTGCTTTCTTTTAGAGAATGGAGCCTTTCGCCTCTGTTTAGTCATTCCCCTCCTACCCGAGCGACACGGACTCACAGAGGACCGATTGTCCGTCCTACATTGTAACTCACCATGCCTTGTGGCTTCCACACTGTAAAAACAGCCATTCGGAGTGAGCCACCACCGAAGTATGCATACACGCCTCAGAACCAACAGACAGTATAAACAATTACTAACAACCCAATAAACACAGAAAGGAAAGACACACACAAAGTAAAGATGTGCCAAGGTGTAAGGCACACCCAAAGTAATAAAGGCAAGCATCTATTGTTAAGACAACGGTATTCATGTTTTAATGTCTTAGATTCAATCAAGTGTATGGTGAGTACAACAAAACAATCAAATCAAGGAATACATCTCATGCATTCTTACATCTTGGACAACCGTGAAACCGTGAATATTTCCAGAGAAATGTATCGGTGCATTTTACCTGTGGGAGGAACTAAATAGCACAAGAAGCCCAGTAAAAGGAAGAGGAGATGCCGCGGTCGTGTCAATCGAGGTCGACTCCAGCTGAACAGGTTCTGATACGCATAGGACATTTTCCACGAGGACCAAAGACCTGGACAGAACAGAAACAGTTGTCAGGATTGTGTCACATTACTAGCCTGGAAATCCAGACTGAAATCCCGCTCAACAATGAAACAATAGTAAACGCGTAGCATATGCTTCAGTCTTGATTTCCAGGCTATAACATCACACTACCTTGGTGTAATTCAACACCAGCACAAAGGCGGCGCTATGAAGGAAGGGATTGACGTTTAAAGTCTGAACGGCACTTTGCCCATCGGGCAAGTCAGAAGTATTTTTGGGCTGCCCCGAAGATTACGATAATATGCACGAAAATGTAAATTGGCTATTTACACGCAGAAGTGCAATACATTGCTTGCCTTTCACCTAAACATGGCGGAGGAAACAGAAAGATCAGTCCTGAAATTCTTTATTTTTGGTTGTTTTCCATTAACAGAATCTCAGAGGAGGCTCCGCTGGCATAAATTGTCTGTATTTTACTTAAACAATGGGGAGGAACCAGAAAGATGAGTTTAAGCTACTGGAATTCTTGGTAGGTGGTTTTCACATGTATTTTTTCCACACCTGCTCAAAGGGGCAACCTTAGAGCAGACTCAACTTGTGACTGCTCAGTTCACTTATCCCAAGCAATACGACAACCCTTAATGTCAATCCTAGCTAAGACTATTGTACACATTGTATCATTTCCGGACATTAAATGAGTCAGACAGTACAGCAGGTGATCAAATACAATTGGGTGCGTTAAGCTCAGACATTTTTATAGTACAGTAGATTTACCTTTCTCCGGGCCTAGTGGTGGAAGAGGGTGGAGACAGAGCAGCTGGAGTTAGCTTACGATGGAAGGGAGGTACAGTGAGGTGAATGGTGAAGACAGGTCAACACCAGCACTTTGTGGAAGAGCAGCTTCAACATGACACTCCCCCTGGCCCCTGGCAGACTAGAGAGCAACCTGGCGGAGGAAGGGGGGGGGGGGTTCACCTGAGATGTTCTAGAATGTAGTAACGAGCGGCTGTTCTATTAAGCACTTGTAACAGGCTTTGGTTTAACAGAAATTCTGTTTAAGAGAATAATGAGCATTGTTCAATATTTGAGTGACAGGTGTTGTCTGTTATTTCTATATGTCAACTATTCACCCACTGGCATAAGCTTTCACTTTCATGCACTCTTCTTCCAAACACTGTTTATTGTAAATGGTGAGGTGGACTGCATTTTATAATGGTTATTAGTACTCAAGCTGAAAACAAAAGAGAAACGTGCCTTTTCAGGACCCTGTCTTTCAAAGATAATCTGTAAAAATCCAAATAACTTCACAGAGCTTCATTGTAAAGGGTTTTAACACCGTCTCCCATGCTCGTTAAATGAAACAAAAGATAAATGAACATGCACCTGTGGAACGGTCGTTAAGACACTAACAGCTTACAGACGGTAGGCAATTAAGGTCACAGTTATGAAAACTTAGGACACTAAAAAGAGGCCTTTCTGCTGACTCTGAAAAACTCCAAAAGAAAGATGCCCAGGCTCACAGCTCATCTGCGTGAATGTGCCTTGGGCATGCTGCAAGGAGGCATGAGGACTGCAGATGTGGCCAGGGCAATAAATTGCAATGTCCGTACTGTGAGACGCCTAAGACAGCACTACAGGGAGACAGGACGGACAGCTGATCGTCCTCACAGTGGCAGACCACGTGTGACAACACGTTTTTTTACAAATTAAATATATTTGTCACATGCAGTGAATAAAACAGGTGTAGACTTTACCGTGAAATGCTAGCTTATGAGCTTACGAGCCCTTCCCAACGACGCAGACTTAACATTATTATCTAACACAAGAGGAATAAAATACACAAGAATGAAGCTATATACAGGAAGTACCAGATCAATGTGCAGGGGTACGAGCTGTTTGTAAACAAAGTAAATGTAAGCAAACACTGACTCAAAACAAGGTTAAAACTATAATTTTGATAACAAGGCCTAATCCTTACCTCGGCACCCATACCTCGGTCTATGCATTTGAGAGTGGTACATTTCTCCAGCCCCACCCCTCAACTTTTTACAGAAGCAGGGGCGTGGAAAATGCTTTGTTATCGTTTCAACTGCTGATTGCCGCTTTAAAAAAGGTATTAGAAATACATCGAAACACATTAATGTTGAAGTAAAGACCACTATCAAAACATATATTTAAAAAAACATCTCTGTGCCTTGAAATTCCGTTACCAAAAACTGTACTCTAATGCAGGGGTATTCAACCGGGGGTCCATGGCACCCTAGGAGGTTTCGCAGAGGTACTGCCTGCAGTGGGTCCGCAAAAATATATTTTTGCAATGTTTTTATGAATATCACCAGCAACAGAATAAACAGATATTTAATTACGTTGTCGTTGTTAATTCAGTACTGAGAGAGATTGTCATTTCTTCAAACAATCATCTTTATTTCATTTTGATTCATTATTGCAATAATGAGGCTGGTCGACCCCCCCGACACCCTTGAGTGTTGGCCCGAGTAACCTAACCTTTACACAAATGCAGAGTACTATATATAGCTGACACTAACAATACTCAGTCATGGTTGGTTCAACCCCCCTCGTGCAGACCAAGGAGCATGATAAGCCACTCTGGGTTCATCCTGTCGTTACCTGCACGTGGGTATCGTCTTAACCCCTCCCTGGCTTAGTTTCCCAGGTGCAAGGATTATTTAGAGACAATGAGGAATTGTTCTAAACTCCTCCTGGCTATCTCGGTTACACCCACCACATCTTGCCTATGTAATGCAGTCTAACTCATTTGTCAGCTCAAGCCATCTCTAGTGACCATACGCTCAGATTAGCTGCAGTTAACTTGAACGGAGACCATCAAAAACAGCATTAGCAGGACAGAAATATGCTACTGTTGGTTAAGTAAATAATCCTTTACTATTAATAGAAAAATGACATGCCTGATTTGTTTGATATCACAACATACCTACAGTAGAAGAGGAAAATCGTATCTACAATGATGTCAACTTGATTTCTCAACTCCTAATGTTGAGGAAATTACACTCACTGGAGTATCTGACACAGGTTTTGAAAAAGCACCCAGTGTGTCAAGTTCTACTGGCTGCCGATACGTTTCCTTGACTTAAACATTCATTCTTGACAACACATGGCTAACCAAAAGAGCTGTTCTTGAATGTGAAAATGTGTTTGGAGTAACCTTCTAGCTAATAGGGTCTCTTCCAATCCTAATGTGGGGAGGTCAAAATAATGAAAAATTATCTACCAAAACGATTATTTTTAATTATTATTTTTAACTTCTCATTGCCATTATCATTCACCTGCTAAAAATTATTTTTCTAACGTATGATGGGGGTCCCTGGGTTGCCTGGGAAAAAAGGTTTAAGACCCCTGCTCTATACTCTACCGAGCTGTACTTTGAATGTCCAAACTTGAAAAACATAGTCGTCTATGATCATTCAAATAATAGCCAGTGATAGAATAATACTCAAATATGCAAAGGAGGATATTTCATATTTATACCTTTGTGTACCTATTCAGGATACATCACCATGAAGAGAATGATATTCACACCCATAATTATGCATTTCTGTGTAGCCCAGATCTGGGACCCATGATGAAATTCCGTTGTAGTAGTCACATAAAAAAACAGAGGAAGATTTTACCGACATTCTGTTACCAAACTTTGCATCTGCGCAGTTCTTCCAGAATGTGTTTTTGTAAAATGTTCAGTGTAAATTGATAAGTTGTCCTTGTGCATAGAGTTGTAAGGTTTGTTAAAACTTCAAAATCAATGGTTTTGATTTGGCATACATTTTAAGTGAAAAATCTTAGTCTCAGCGAAATTCCATTAATGTGGAATTGCCCAACTGCAGTAGGAAGTCTTTCTGGAGTCCACAGAATTTCAAATGAGCCGACAGGAAATTGCATTTCAGATAAGTGAAGATAGACTGCGACTTACCGGTAGTGGACACAAAAGTACGAGCATCCTCAAAACGTTCAGCGGCAGATTTAAGACTGCGCTGACTTTTCTGACCAAAATAACAACGCCTTTTCATACCCATCTTTTGCTTTGGAAGTGAGTTCCAGCACTTATTGTGGCCTTCTCCTAGTAAGTACAAAGCTTAGCTTGAGACACAATAACAAGTATGTCAGAATAACATGGCCACAACAGTTGGTCCCACAGGTTTGCCTGGTGGGACTCAAAAAGTTTGCCTTATGAGAATGGATTCATTCCAGCAACTCAAAGCTGTGTAGAATTATATCTATAATACTGCTATCGAATTACAGAAGGCGGAATGTTTGCCACATGCTGAAAATGTACCCCATGGAGAATAGCAGTAGACTACTATTTCTTACTTCACAATTCCTCAGAAAGTTCTTGCAGAAGGTCCAGGGGGGAAAAAACTAAACAGATCAGTATGAGAACATTTAGTTCGGGTTAGAGTAGAGTGCATTGCCATGGCATTGGACATAGGCTCGCTCACATTCACAGCAGTTTCTGACTAATTATCTAAGTGAGAGTATGCGGCAACTGCTGAGCTATTAAGTCATTTAATATTATGCGTCCACTTACTAAGCATGACTAACAAACCTGCATGACAGAGGTCAATTCCTAGTCGGATCCGCATTCCAGCACGCAGATCATGCCACACTTCCATCCGCCTCAGTCTTATCAACTGCTGTAACGTTATCCTGATAAAGAAGCCGACTGCAATGACGGATGTCACAAAAGCCTGGCTTTTAGAAGTTGTTTACGGCGTTTAGAAGCCCAATTGGCTTTGTTTCCAGTTAATTTAAGTTCCTTTCATATAAGACAAACAGGAAACAGGTGAAAGTTTAAAAAAATATTACAAAAAAAAAAACACTTGGCTGTCTGTTATTCTAAATTATAACCGCAATTTGCATTTTGGCAGCGCAGTGGCTTGAGACCAGTCGTGACGTGGTGCCCGCACAACTGCGCTCGCTCTGCCATGTGACTCGGTCACTGGGATGCCACCACGGTCACCGTTTTTTAGAAGCAAGTTCCAATGAGAAAAAACGCAGACAAGGATCTCTGCGATGGTAAACTTCAGATCCGAGAAAGGTTTCCCCGGATTTTTCTTCCACCTCCCCTTCTCTCAGCAAGGCTAATCAAAAACACACCAGTAAATCCTGTTGGCTGCTGTCGACAGACAGTTCAAAGGAGCACTTTCTCGGATTACTGAATGCCCCCCTGTCTTTGGCACTGCCTCGTTTCAAATGAAGACACATTCAGATATTTAATCGACATTTCCATTTGAAACCCTGCAAACGAAAAACAAAATTATAATAATCATGAAAATGCATGAGTAGCCTAGAAGTATGACCCATAAGAAAAGGTAGCCAAGTTTGTTTTTTAACAAGCTGAACATAGCCATTGGATAAGCAAGCAAATCATCTCTAAAAACAGTCCTCACAGTCGACATCAGTAGGCAAGATTGCGCAGTGGAAACACCGATAATGATTTATGCCATTATTCCATTATAATCATGCTTAAATACATATGTTATTGATATTCAACATGACAGGTGTAAAATGTCATATCTCGGTATAATCCTGGAATGACCACCCCGTCCAGGCACCAGCTGTTTATACTGGTGTGGCTTTGGAACCTGGTATCATTAGCCCACTCACTGATCGAATGCATGCAGTTTATGTATGACAGCCGAAAATTATACACTCACCAGTCGTCGTATTAAATGTTTCGCTTTCTGTGTTTGAGCTACGTCGTCGTTGCTCGCTGTTCACTGTTTGGGTCAGCGCTTCCTTACACCACTGTCACAACAGGCAAGAATAACTAAGTACTTCCGGGTCACGGATTTTTGGAATCCTTCAGAATAAGATATCATTCCTTAGTAAATTAATAGTTAGGGCAAAAATAATAGAACATTGGTTATTGTGGAAAATCCTCTTAAATCCAATATTTTTTTCATATTGGACATACATATCGCACTTTAGGCTACACAATTATTGTGTAACCTATGTTGTGTCGCAATAAAAGGGGGGTCCATTCTACTCAAGAGCACTTCTAGTTTCCAAATCTACAGTTACACCCAGAGGAGCATCTCTGCTCATTTTGCAGCCAGGTCACCCGTGATACAAGTCAGTATTCGACATCCATCATCCATGTCTGAGGATATCAGAGATGACGTGAAATCTGGCCAATAGGGGCAACAGTGAGCGCTAGCCATAGAACGTTGTTTTGATATTTTTATATTTTAAGCCTATTACAAACTTGAACCTTTACCGTAATCTTTTCACACATGAATTCCAAATATATCGAACGGTTGCCCCAGCATTGTTTTTTTTAATGCATATGATGTGAGAATGCAATTACTGTTCCAAAATGTGATTGTTATGCAACAGGACAGTTAACCTGTGCTGCCCTCAAACCAAACTTGTCAAGTTTTATTTTCTAATAACAGTTTGAATTGAGCTGTGTCCCGCCTCATTAATTCACATAAGTAGCCAATTTCACTGTTGTGGTCAATTTATTTTTGAGGCTTAACTGAACCAGACCAACTTCCCTATTTGACAAGAGCCCAAGTACTTCCCCAGTGTTTCCCAGATCTAATATGCAGACATTTGCACATCTCTTGGCAGAACAGGACTTGTACTAACTTTTCCCCCATGGCACATTTTCTGGCTGGTGACTGCATTGCCTTCATTGTTGTTTTCCTTATGTAACAGTATAGCTTCCGTCCCTCTCCTCGCCCCTACCTGGGCTCGAACCAGGGACCCTCTGCACACATCTACAAATGCCTCCCACGAAGCATCGTTACCCATCGGCCCAAATGCCACAGCCCTTGCAGAGCAAGGGAAACAACTACTTCAAGGTCTGAGCGAGTGACGTTACCGATTGAAACGCTATTAGCGCACACCCCTCGAACTAGCTAGCCATTTCACATCGGTTACACTTACAAATAATATGTGCCTTATTTTCTGTATATCGTGTTGTCGTTTCTACTGTAGCATACTGTATATATATGTTTGTATGTATGTTTGTATATATGTATGTACAGTACAAGTCAAAAGTTTGGACACACCTACTCATTCAACGGTTTTTATTTATTTTTTCTATTGTCTACATTGTAAAAACTATGAAGCCAACAAAGCACCCCCACATCATCACACCTCCTCCTCCATGCTTCACGATGGGAACCACACATGCGGAGATCATCCATTCACCTCCTCTGCGTCTCACAAAGACCCAGCAGTTGCAACCAAAAATCTCAAATTTGGATCAAAGGACTGATTTCCACCGGTCTATTGTCCATTGCTCGTGTTTCTTGGCCCAAACAAGTCTCTTCTTCTTACTAGTGTCCTTTAGTAGTGGTTTCTTTGCAGCAATTCGACCATGAAGGCATGATTCACGGATTCTCTTCTGAAGAGTTGATGTTGAGATGTGTCTCTTACTTGAACTCTGTGAAGCATTTATTTGGGCTGCAATCTGAGGTGCAGTTAACTCTAATGAATTTATCCTCTCACTCGACTGACTTATGGTGTGACATTAATGCTAGTATGAACTCTGACCAAGGCGAAGAGAAACACTGCAGATGGAGGTAAGGGTAAATCCAGAATATTTACTTAAGCTCTTCATAGCAAAACAACAAAGCAAGAGAACACTGAACAAAACATGAGACCTGAGCAACTGGCACACTCCACAGAGGAACCTAAATAGTCATCCAGCAGGTGAACCCAATAAGCCCAATCAGGGTCACCTGGATACTGGAAGTAACCCAAGGGTGCTCTCCAGTGGCAACCTCGGGTAGTACACTCAAGGGAGAAAACCTGACCTGTGACATATGGTACTTAAGACAACTAGGAACTCAGAAAAATAGGTAAAAATCAAGCTATCTTGTTGGAATTCCGAGTTGGATGACCGTTCAAAACCATTTTTCCCAGTCAGACCTTGTTTTTTTCAGAGTTCCCAGTTGTTTTGAACGCAGCATCAGATTGTAACTATGGTACCTCAGGGTTGCTAGCTCAGACCCCTCCTTTCAGGGGTTTTATTTTTAATTAACTTGTAAACTTCTCCTGTGTCCCCCCCCCCCCCATTTATTAATAAATCCCCCATCATAGTAATATTTCCTGCATCATATCCCCCCATGATACCTTCCCCCATTTTTACTCAACCATGGACTGGAAAACCCCCCAAAATTAAATGAACCCCCTCACAAACTCCCCTAAAATGGCTTCATCCAATCCTGGCAACGTTGTTTAGCTTTCGCGTGGTTAGGCTAGGCAGTAGGATTGTATTTGGGGTGATGATATGTGAGGTGATAACATTTTATTTGCTTTGTGATTTGTCAAAAACTGTAAACGACTTGTCAAGTCATGTGCTCCGGTTCTTGTAAAAAGTAAAGTGCATTCAGAAAGTATTCAGACCTCTTTTTCCACATTTTGTTACATTACAGACATTTTCTAAAATGGATTAAATACATTCATCAATCTACAAAAAATACCCTATAATGACGAAGCGAAAACAGGTTTAGAAATGTTTGCAAATTTATACAACATTAAAAATAGAAGTACCTGTTTTACATAAGTATTCAGACCCTTTGCTATGTGACTCGAAATTGAGCTCAGGTGCATCCTGTTTCCATTGATCATCCTTGAGATGTTTCTACAACTTGATTGGAGTCCACCTGTGGTAAATCCAATTGACTGGACATGATTTGATAAGCCACGCACCCGTCTATATCAGGCCCCTCAATTGACAGTGCATGTCAGAGCAAATACCAAGCCATGAGGTTGAATGAATTGTCCGTAGAGCGCCGAGACAGGAATGTGTCGCGGCACAGATCTGTAGAAGTGTACTAACCAATGTCTGCAGCATTAAAGTTCCCCAAGTGTAATGAATACGATGAGAGACAGAGCGCTGGTTTCAAGCGCAGGGTGCAGCAGGGTTTATTGGCAAAGGACCACAGGAGGAAGCAGGTAGCTGGGTCCAGGGACAGGCAGAAGGTCATACACAGGGGCTCCAAAAAGCTAACAGTACAGGCAGGGGAAAAGGCTAATAACGTAGTCCGAGAGATCAGGCAAGAGGTTGACAACAGGAAATCTGATGGGCAAAAGTGCATGCCGGAATTAGGCAAAAAGGCGTTGTTAGTGAGGATGACCAAAAACTACGATACACAGGAGGACTAATACAGAAATAAACAGAGCTCCGAATAGACCGTGTAACAAACAAACAAATACCTCACTGTCACCATTCCGACCGAAGGTGGCTCCCCTTCCTGTTCGGGTGGCTCTCGCAGGCCTACTAGCTGCCACTGATTCTTTTCTCCCCCTCCTTATGTGTTTATTGATTACACCTGTTTTGAGTTGGTTGTAATTAGTTGGGCTTTAATAGTCAGCCGGCCCGCCCGTTTCTTTGTGCGGGATTAATTATTGTAACCTTTGTGTTTGGTGTAGACGAACGTGTTGGTTTATGTTCGTGGAGTTTGCTGGACTGTTTTCGTCCCCCGTGTCTGGGGCATTTGTCTTGAGCAACCAGTGTTTCGTGGGGTGGCAGTTGTTCACCATGTGTGCATTAAAAGAGCACTATATTGAACTCTCTGTTTTCCTGCCCCTGACTTCACACTCCCGACACCCAGAACGTTACACTCACAATGATGGGGTGCAAAGAACTGAACTAAATAGTGTGTGTAAATGACATACAGGTGTGTGAACATGTGATCAGAAATCAGGTGATTGGGATCTGGAGAGTGAGCTGCATTCAGGGGATCTATGTGTTTGAGAGTGTGAGCTGAAATGTGGGCTGGAAAGTGAGCTGCGTTCAGGGGATCTACGTGTTTGAGAGTGTAAGTTGGAGGCAGACGTTACACCAAGAACACAGTGGAATAAGTTTAAATAGAATAAGTTTGGAACCCCCAAGATTCTTCCTAGAGCTGGCCACCCGGCCAAACTGGGCAATCCGATGGTCATTCTTCTTCTGGTCATTCTGCAGCACTCCACCAATCAGGCCTTTATGGTAGAGTGGCCACATGACAGCCCACTTCGGGTTTTCCAAAAGGCCTGAATACCACGCGTCACGTCAGGAGGAAACCTGGCACCATCCCTACATTGAAGCATGGTGGTGGCAGTATCATGCTGTGGAGATGTTTTTCAGCGACAGGGACTGGGAGACCTGTCAGGATCGAGGGAAATATGAATGGAGCAAAGTACAGAGAGAGCCTTAATGAAAACCTGCTCCAGAACGTTCAGTACCTTAGACTGGGGCGAAGGTTCACCTAAGCACACAGCCAAGACAACGCAGGAGTGGCTTCGGAACAAGTCTCTGAATGTCCTTGAGTGACCCAGCCAGAGCCTGGACTTGAACCTGATCTACCATCTCTGGAGAGACCTGAAAATAGCTGTGCAGGGGCCTCCCGGGTGGCGCAGTGGTCTAGGGCACTGCATCACAGTGCTAGTTGTGCCACCAGAGACTCTGTGTTCATGCCCAGGCTCTGTCGCAGCTGGCCGCGACCGGGAGGTCCATGGGGCGATGCACAATTGGCCTAGCGTCGTCCGGGTTAGGGAGGGTTTGGCCGGTCGGGATATCCTTGTCTCATTGCGCACTAGCGACTCCTGTGGCGGGCCGGCCGCAGTGCGCGCTAACCAGGTCGCCAGGTGTACGGTGTTTCCTCCGACACATTGGTGCGGCTGGCTTCCGGGTTGGATGCATGCTGTGTTAAGAAGCATTGCGGCTTGGTTGGGTTGTGTATCGGAGGACGCATGGCTTTCGACCTTCGTCTCTCCCGAGCCCGTATGGGAGTTGTAGCGATGAGACAAGATAGTAACTACTAACAATTGGATACCACGAAATTGGGGAAAAAAACACCCCCCCCCCAAAAAAAAGAAAGAAAAGAGCTGTGCTGTGACGCTCCCCATCCAACTTGACAGAGCTTGAGAGGATCTGCAGAGAAGAATGGGAGAAACTCCCCAAATACAAGTGTGCCAAGCTTGTAGTGTCATACCCAAAGGTGCTTTACCTTTGGCAGCGATTACAGCCTCGAGTCTTCTCGCTACAAGCTTGGCACACTTGTATTGCACTGAGTAAAGGGTCTGAATAATTATGTTAATGTGATATTTCAGTCTTTTATTGTTTATAAATTGTCCCCCAAAAATTGTTAAACTGTTTTTCCACTGGATACGTAACTGGTACATATATAGCACTGTATAGGAAAAACTATAGATTCTGTCCATAAAACCAGGGTCCAGTCTACACTTTTGTACTGTCATTTAGCGCTATTCATCATTCTTTCAATTCTTACCAGTTTCCCAGTTCCTGCCGATGAAAAACATCCCCACAGCATGATGCTGCCAACACCATGCTTCACTGTGGGGATGGTGTTCTCGGGGTGATGAGAGGTGTTGGGTTTGGCGCCAGAAATAGGGTTTTCCTTGATGGCCAAAAAGCTACATTTTAGTCTCATCTGACCATAGTACCTTCTTCCATATGTTTGGAGAGTCTCCCACATGCCTTTTGGCAAACACCAAATGTGTTTGCTTATTTTTTTCTTTTAGCAATGGCATTTTTCTGGCCACTCTTCCGTAAAGCCCAGCTCTGTGGAGTGTACGTCTTAAAGTGGTCCTATGGACAGATACTCCAATCTCCGCTGTGGAGCTTTGCAGCTCCTTCAGGGTTATCTTTGATCTCTTTGTTGCCTCTCTGATTAATGCCCTCCTTTCCTGGTCTGTGTGTTTTGGTGGGCGGCCCTCTCTTGGCAGGTTTGTTGTGGTGCCATATTCTTTCAATATTTTAATAATGGATTTAATGGTGCTCCGTGGGATGTTCAAAGTTTTGGATATTTTTTTATAACTCAATCCTGATCTGTACTTCTCCACAACTTTGTCCCTGAACTGTTTGGAGAGCTCCTTGGTCTTCATGGTCCCGCTTGCTAGTGGAGCCCCTTGCTTGGTGGTGTTGCGGACTCTGGGGCCTTTCAGAACAGGTGCATATATACTGTGATCATGTGACAGACCCAGTAGCGTGCCGTGGTTCTGGGGCCTGGGCCTTCAGTGAAGTCCTACACAGTCCCACCCGAATTAATCCACCTCTTATTACCATCATTATGATGCCATGGCTCTAGACACTATACATTTAGACAGAAACGCAGTATAACCAGGCGTTGCGTCACCTTGAAATTGAAATTTTTATTCAGAGAATTGCAGGGGAAGAGTACAATACCTTTTCATTGTGCAGCTTCGTTGCCCTGCGCGTTTGTTCGTTGAGCTGTAGATCCACTCCGGTGTCCCCAAAAGTTTTCAAAAGCACCATTGCTTGTAAGTGCCCAGCCGTACTTTGGTGTCTCATTGCTGCCTTGGTTAGACAACTCAGGTTTGCAAAGCCCGTGTGGCTCCAAACACCAAATCGATCACTTGCAAATAATAGGCATTCCCAGCAGTACAGTTTGCAGTGCTTCTCGGAGCCTGTGAGTCATTGATAGCGCCCATAGTTGAAAGTGGCGAACAAATCCCTTTCCCGCCTGTGACAGGCTTTGTAGCGTCGGCGTCTACCTCTCCTGACAATGTATTTTCTTGAAAAGTTTGTCTTGAGAATGACGTTATAATTATATCCTCGACCAAATCGATATCTTCTCCTTCCGCCACTGTGGGTTGAAAAAACAGCTTAGTAGTACGCAAATTAATTCGTAAGATCAATTTCAGTTTCCTAGTTCTGAGACCTGCCCATATAAGACCTGCCTCTCAATATTGGTAATCCAATCAAAAGACGTGCACGCACTACGCCTGCTAGCTGGCTCCTGTGTAACACTGGAGCCAGCCAGCAGGCGTACAATAGCCAACTCTAAAGCTGATTGGTTGACACTAAATTTTAATTTCCATTCACTTTAAACTACAAGCGCCGGCACTGTTGATTCTGAAGGCCTGAGGGCAGATTTTAGACCCCTGGCAACACATGATGGCTGAATATGATTGGATAAAAGATCTAACATAAAGACCAGCCCTCCAAATCTCAACCTGGGTCTGGAAGCAGTGCAACCAAGAGGAACGCTATGAAATGAAGAGTGTAACTCTTACTCTGGGGAATAATTTAATACATATTTGTGGGAAAATATATATTTTTTAAAATTATATTCTGATGATGTTTAAGCCAGCAAAGAAGGCCTTGCTGGCCCTGACGGCCCACCACTGGACAGACCATGTGACACTTAGATGGTACACAGGTGGACTTTATTTGAACAAATGATGTGACTTCTGAAGGTATTTGGCTGCACCAGATCTTATTTAGGGGCTTCATAGCAAAGGGGTGAATACATATGCACACACCACTTTTCCGTTTTTTATTTTGTCTATTTTTTTTTAACAAGTTCGTTTTTAAATTTCACTTCACCAATTTGGACTATTTTGTGTATGTCCATTACATGAAATCCAAATAAAACTCTAATTAAATTACAGGTTGTAATGCAACAAAATAGGAAAAAACACCAAGTGGGATGAGTACTTGTGCAAGGCACTGTATACTAGACCCTGGTTTTATGGGCACACAATCAATAGTTTTTCCTGTACAGTGCTATATCAAATCAAATTGTGACAGACAGGCTCGTGGTCAAGGCAGGCAGAATGTTCAGGCAGGCGGGTACAAAGTCCAGAAACAGGCAAGGCTCAAAACTGGGAGGACTAGAAAAAGGAGAATGCAAAATACAGGAGAACGGGAAAAACCCTGGTTGACTTGGAAACATCCAAGACGAACTGGCACAGAGAGACAGGAAACACAGGGATAAATACACTGGGGAAAACAAGTGACACCTGGGGAGTGGAGACAATAACGAGGACAGGTGAAACTGATCAGGGTGTGACAAGCATACTCATTTTGCAGATGTTATCGCGGGTGTAGAGAAATGTTTATGTTCCTAGCTATAATAGTACAGTAATAGTACCTAAAAGACAAGAATGAAGAAATATACAATTAGAACGAGCAATGTCAGAGTCTGAAATATAAATATACAGTGCATTCAGAAAGTATTCACATTTTGTTGTGTTACAGCCTGATTTCAAAATGGATTAAATGGATTTTGTTCCTCACCCATCAACATACAGAGGGGCAAAAAAGTATTTAGTCAGCCACCAACTGTGCAAGTACTTTTCATCATAGGTACACTTCAACTATGACAGACAAAATGAGAAGAAAAAAAATCCAGAAAATCATATTGTAGGATTTTTAATGAATTTATTTGCAAATTATGGTGGAAAATAAGTATTTGGTCAATAACAAAAGTTCATCTCAATATTTTGTCATTGCCAACAAAGGGTATATAACAGAGGTCAAACGTTTTCTGTAAGTCTTCACAAGGTTTTCACACACTGTTGCTGGTATTTTGGCCCATTCCTCCATGCAGATCTCCTCTAGAGCAGTGATATTTTGGGGCTGTTGCTGGGCAACACGGACTTTCAACTCCCTCCAAAGATTTTCTATGAGGTTGAGATCTGGAGACTGGCTAGGCCACTCCAGGACCTTGAAATGCTTCTTACGAAGCCACTCCTTCGTTGCCAGGGCGGTGTGTTTGGGATCATTGTCATGCTGAAAGACCAAGCCACATTTCATCTTCAATGCCCTTGCTGATAGAATGAGGTTTTCACTCAAAATCTCACGATACATGGCCCCATTCATTCTTTCCTTTACACGGTTCAGTCGTCCTGGTCCCTTTGCAGAAAAACAGCCCCAAAGCATGATGTTTCCATCCCCATGCTTCACAGTAGGTATGGTGTTATTTGGATGCAACTCAGCATTCTTTGTCCTCCAAACACGACGAGTTGAGTTTTTACCAAAAAGTTATATTTTGGTTTCATCTGACCATATGACATTCTCCCAATCTTCTTCTGGATCATCCAAATGCTCTCTAGCAAACTTCAGACGGGCCTGGACATGTACTGGCTTAAGCAGGGGGACACGTCTGGCACTGCAGGATTTGAGTCCCTGGTTGCGTAGTGTGTTACTGATGGTAGGCTTTGTTACTTTGGTCCCAGCTCTCTGCAGGTCATTCACTAGGTCCCCCCGTGTGGTTCTGGGATTTTTGCTCACCGTTCTTGTGATCATTTTGACCCCACGGGGTGAGATCTTGCGTGGAGCCCCAGATCGAGGGAGATTATCAGTGGTCTTGTATGTCTTCCATTTCCTAATAATTGCTCCCACAGTTGATTTCTTCAAACCAAGCTGCTTACCTATTGCAGATTCAGTCTTCCCAGCCTGGTGCAGGTCTACAATTTTGTTTCTGGTGTCCTTTGACAGCTCTTTGGTCTTGGCCATAGTGTGGTTTGGAGTGTAACTGTTTGAGGTTGAGGTGTCTTTTATACTGATAACAAGTTCAAACAGGTGCCATTAATACAGGTAACGAGTGGAGGACAGAGGATCCTCTTAAAGAAGAAGTTACAGGTCTGTGAGAGCCAGAAATCTTGCTTGTTTGTAGGTGACCATATACTTATTTTCCACCATAATTTGCAAATAAATTCATAAAAAATCCTACAATGTGATTTTCTGGATATTCTTTTCTCATTTTGTCTGTCATAGTTGAAGTGTACCTATGATGAAAATTACAGGCCTCTCTCATCTTTTTAAGTGGGAGAACTTGCACAATTGGTGGCTGACTAAACACTTTTTTGCCCCACTGTAAGTAACATAGTAAACGTAAATCTGGGACACTGAAATGAGTATGATATGTTACGTTTGGTATGGTTACATAAGAAAGAGGGCTACTAGAGGCAAAAATTGAAGTAGGGTGATTGGTCGCATTGGATGAGTGGGCGTATAACGCCAACGTCTAGAAACTCAAAGCTTGCGAGTTCGAATCTAATCACAGACAATTTTAGCTAATTAGGAACTTTTCAACTACTTACTACTTTGCTACTACTTAGCATATCAGCTAACCCTTCCCTAACCTTAACCCTTTTAGCTAACCCCTAAACTTAACCCTAACACCTAACACTAACACCTAGCTAACGTTAGCCAGCTCGCTAACGTTAACCACCTAGCTAGAACTCATAACATATCATACGTTTCGCAAATTCGTAACATATAGTACATTATGCAAATTCCATTTGTAAGAAGAATTGTAATTCGCAACATATAATACGAATTGTAATTCGTAACATATCATTGGGGCGGCAGGGTAGCCTAGTGGTTAGAGCATTGAACTAGTTGACAAGCTGACAAGGTACAAAGCTGACAAGGTACAAATCTGTCGTTCTGCCCCTGAACAGGCAGTTAACTCACTGTTCCTAGGCCGTCATTGAATAAGTTAAATAAAGGTAAAAAAAATAAAAAATACCAATATGAAATGGGTGATGGACAATCACAAATGAATACATACCATGCGAAACGTAACATAATGCTCTGAGACCAGGTTGGTCTCTAAGGTGCAGGGTTGAGTACCTGGTGGTAGCCGGGTAGTAACAGTGACTAAATGTCAGGGCAGGGTACTGGAGGCCGGCTAGTGGTGACTATTTAACAGTCTAATGGCCGGGAGATAGAAGCTGTTTATCAGTCTCTCGGTCCCAGCTTTAATGCACCTGTATTGTCTCTGCCTTCTAGATGGTAGCGGGGTGAGCAGGCCATGGCTCAGGTAGCTGAGGTACTTGTTGATCTCCTTGGCCTTCCTGTGGCACCGGGTGCTGTATATTTTGTACCATATAGTGTCCAGGCACCCAAATTGAACCTGTTTGACCACAGTAAGGGCTCTATTCAATCAGTGACGTGGAAGTTCAGTGTACACAATGTACAGGCAATTATGTAAGGTGCAATATGCATGCCCAATATGAAAAAACATACTGAACCATCGTCCAATTGAATGGGTTAAATAGCAACGTAACAAATACAAGTAACAAATAATTAAAGAGCAGCAGTAAAATAACAATAGCGAGGCTATATACAGGGGTACCGCTTAGTTGAGGTAATGGAGGTAATATGTACATGTAGGTAGAGTTACTAAAGTCACTATGCATTGATAATACAGTGCCTTGCGAAAGTATTCGGCCCCCTTGAACTTTGCGACCTTTTGCCACATTTCAGGCTTCAAACATAAAGATATAAAACTGTATTTTTTTGTGAAGACTCAACAACAAGTGGGACACAATCATGAAGTGGAACGACATTTATTGGATATTTCAAACTTTTTTAACAAATCAAAAACTGAAAAATTGGGGGTGCAAAATTATTCAGCCCCCTTAAGTTAATACTTTGTAGCGCCACCTTTTGCTGCGATTACAGCTGTAAGTCGCTTGGGGTATGTCTCTATCAGTTTTGCACATCGAGAGACTGAATTTTTTCCCCATTCCTCCTTGCAAAACAGCTCGAGCTCAGTGAGGTTGGATGGAGAGCATTTGTGAACAGCAGTTTTCAGTTCTTTCCACAGATTCTCGATTGGATTCAAGTCTGGACTTTGACTTGGCCATTCTAACACCTGGATATGTTTATTTTTGAACCATTCCATTGTAGATTTTGCTTTATGTTTTGGATCATTGTCTTGTTGGAAGACAAATCTCCGTCCCAGTCTCAGGTCTTTTGCAGACTCCATCAGGTTTTCTTCCAGAATGGTCCTGTATTTGGCTCCATCCATCTTCCCATCAATTTTAACCATCTTTCCTGTCCCTGCTGAAGAAAAGCAGGCCCAAACCATGATGCTGCCACCACCATGTTTGACAGTGGGGATGGTGGGTTCAGGGTGATGAGCTGTGTTGCTTTTACGCCAAACATAACGTTTTGCATTGTTGCCAAAAAGTTCAATTTTGGTTTCATCTGACCAGAGCACCTTCTTCCACATGTTTGGTGTGTCTCCCAGGTGGCTTGTGGCAAACTTTAAACGACACTTTTTATGGATATCTTTAAGAAATGGCTTTCTTCTTGCCACTCTTCCATAAAGGCCAGATTTGTGCAATATACGACTGATTGTTGTCCTATGGACAGAGTCTCCCACCTCAGCTGTAGATCTCTGCAATTCATCCAGAGTGATCATGGGCCTCTTGGCTGCATCTCTGATCAGTCTTCTCCTTGTATGAGCTGAAAGTTTAGAGGGACGGCCAGGTCTTGGTAGATTTGCAGTGGTCTGATACTCCTTCCATTTCAATATTATCGCTTGCACAGTGCTCCTTGGGATGTTTAAAGCTTGGGAAATCTTTTTGTATCCAAACCGGCTTTAAACTTCTTCACAACAGTATCTCGGACCTGCCTGGTGTGTTCCTTGTTCTTCATGACGCTCTCTGCGCTTTTAACGGACCTCTGAGACTATCACAGTGCAGGTGCATTTATACGGAGACTTGATTACACACAGGTGGATTGTATTTATCATCATTAGTCATTTAGGTCAACATTGGATCATTCAGAGATCCTCACTGAACTTCTGGAGAGAGTTTGCTGCACTGAAAGTAAAGGGGCTGAATAATTTTGCACGCCCAATTTTTCAGTTTTTGATTTGTTAAAAAAGTTTGAAATATCCAATAAATGTCGTTCCACTTCATGATTGTGTCCCACTTCTTGTTGATTCTTCACAAAAAAATACAGTTTTATATCTTTATGTCTGAAGCCTGAAATGTGGCAAAAGGTCGCAAAGTTCAAGGGGGCCGAATACTTTCGCAAGGCACTGTAACAGAGAGTAGCAGCATGGAAGGGGGGGGCAATGAAAATAGTCTGGGTAGAGTTTCTGGATGGCAGGAAGCTTGGTCCTGGTGATGTACTGGGCCGAACGCACAACCCTCTGTAGTGCCTTGTGGTCGTAGGCCGAGCAGTTGCCATACCAGGCAGTGATGCATCCTGTCAGGATGTTCTCGATGGTGCAGCTGTAGAACCTTTTGAGGATCTGAGGACCCATGCCAAATCTTTTCAGTCTCCTGAGGGGGGAACAGGTTTTGTTGTGCCCTCTTCTCGGCTGTCTTGGTGTGCTTAGACCATGTTAGTGTGTTGGTGATGTGGACGCCAAGGAACTTGAAGATCTCAACCTGCTCCACTACACCCCCGTCGATGAGAATGGAGGCGTGCAGGGTCATTCTTTTCCTGTAGTCCACAATCATCTCCTTTGTCTTGATCACGTTGAGGGAGAGGTTGTTGTCCTTGCACCACACGGTTAGGTCTCTGACCTCCTCCCTATAGGCTGTCTCGTTGTTGTCGGTGATCAGGCCTACCACTGTCGTGTCATCGGCACACGTAATGATGGTGTTGGAGTCGTGCCTGGCCGTGCAGTCTTGAGTGAACAGGGAGAACAGGACGGGACTGAGCACGCACCCCTGAGGGGCCCCCGAGTTGAGGATCAGCGTGACGTATGTGTTGTTACCTACCCTCACCACCTGGGGGAGGTCCAGGATCCAGTTGCAGAGGGAGTTATTTAGTCCTTAGCTTAGTGATGAGCTTTGAAGGCACTATGGTGTTGAACGCTGAGCTGTAGTCAATGAATAGCATTCTCACATAGGTGTTCCTTTAATCCAGGTGTGAAAGGGCAGTGTAGAGTGCAATAGAGATAGCATCATCTGTGGATCTGTTGAGGCGGTATGCAAATTGGAGTGGGTCTAGGGTTTCTGGGATAATGGTGTTGATGTGAGCCATGACCAGCCTTTCAAAGCACTTCATGGCTACAGACGTGGGTACTACGTGTCGGTAGTCATTTAAGCAGGTTACCTTAGTGTTCTTGGGCACAGGGACTATGGTGGTCTGCTTGAAACATGTTGGTATTACAGACTCAGACAGGGAGAGTTTGAAAATATCAGTGAAGACACTTGCCAGTTGGTCAACACATGCTTGGAGTACACGTCCTGGTAATCCATCTGGCCCTTCGGCCTTGTGAATGTTGACCTGTTTAAAGGTCTTACTCACATCGGCTGGGGAGAACGTGATCACACACGACTGTGCTTCTCTTTGTAGTCTGTAATAGTTTGCAAGCCCTGCCACATCTGACAAATGTCAGAGCCGGTGGAGTACGATCTGATCTTAGTCCTGTATTGATGCTTTGCCTGTTTGATTCTTCATCAGAGGGCAAAGAGGGATTTCTTATAAGCTTCCAGGTTAGAGTCCCGCTCCTTGAAATTGGCACCTCTACCCTTTAGCTCAGGGCGGCTGTTGCCAGTAATCCATGGCTTCTGGTTGGGGTATGTACGTACAGTCACTGTTGGGCCGACGTCATCGATGCACTTATTGATGAAGCCAGTGACTTTTTATCTTAAACATTTTTTTCTCACCTTTATTTAACCAGTTAGGCAAGTTGAGAACAAGTTCTCATTTACAATTGCGACCTGGCCAAGATAAAGCAAAGCAGTTCGACACATACAACAACACAGAGTTACACATGGAGTAAAACAAACATACAGTCAATAATACAGTCGAAACAAGTCTGTATACGATGTGAGCAAATGAGGGGAGATAAGGGAGGTAAAGGCAAAAAAAGGCCATGGTGGCAAAGTAAATACAATATAGCAAGTAAAACACTGGAATGGTAGATTTGCAGTGGAAGAATGTGCAAAGTAGAAATAAAAATAATGGGGTGGAAAGGAGCAAAATAAATAAATTAAATAAATACAGTAGGGAAAGAGGTAGTTTTTTGGGCTAAATTATAGATGGGCTATGTACAGGTGCAGTAATCTGTGAGCTGCTCTGACAGCTGGTGCTTAAAGCTAGTGAGGGAGGGACTTGATGAGGGACTGATGTGGTGTACTCCTCAATGCCATCGGAAGAATCCTGGAAGGTATTTCAGTCTGTGTTAGCAAAACAGTCCTGTAGTTTAGCATCTGCTTCATCTGACCACTTTTTATTGACCGAGTCATTGTTGCTTCCTGCTTAAATTTTTGCTTGTAAATAGGAATCAGGAGGATAGAATAATGGACAGATTTGCCAAATGGAGGGCGAAGGAGACCTTTGTACATGTCTCTGTGTGTGGAGTAAAGGTGGTCTAGAGTTTTTTTTCCTCTGGTTGCACATTAAATATGCTGGTAGAAATGAGGTAAAACTGATTTTATGGCCGTATGTTTATTTATGGGCGTATACAGCTCATTGAGTGCAGTCTTAATGTCAGCATCGGTCTGTGTTGGTATGTAGACAGCTACGAAAAATACAGATGAAAATTCTCTAGGTAGATAGTGTGGTCTACAGCTTATCAAGAGATACTCTACCTCAGGAGAGCAAAACCTCGAGACTTCCTTAGATATCGTGCACCAGCTGTTTTTTACAAATCTACATAGACCGCCACCCCTTGTCTTACCAGAGGCTGCTGTTCTATCCTGCCGAAAGAGTGTATAACCCGCCAGCTGTATGTTATTAATGTCATCGTTCAGCCACGATTCGGTGAAACATAAGACCTTCCAGTTTTTAATGTCCCATTGGTAGGATGTACATGCTTTTAGTTCGTCCCATTTATTTTCCTGCAATTGTACGTTGGCTAAGAGTACGGATGGCAAAGGCAGATTAGCCACTCGTCGCCTGATCCTCACAAGGCACCCCGATCTCCTTCTGCAAAATCTGTCTCTTTCTCCTGCGAATGATGGGGATGAGGTACTGTTCGGGTGTCTGAAGTAAATTCCTCTCTTCCGACTCATTAAAGAAAAATTATTTGTCCAATTCAAGGTGAGTAATCGCTCTTCTGATGTTCAGAAGCTCTTTTCGGTCATAAGAGACATGTTTACTGAAGTGTATTATTATGATAATATTAATATTATTATTAACATTGTTTTTACATTAAAATGATTTTAATGACCTTAAGCCTACTATATTATTATTAACAGTAGCATTATAAATAATGTTTTATTTGTATTACTTTTGTTACCGTAGGAACCTTAATCATTACTTTTAATGCTAGTTACAATATTGTCAATGCTATAATATAATTTGTTCCTTTTTTGATATTGGTTCAAATCTAACTCTGCTAACATTTGCCAATTTCTGTAATTTCGACAATTTCTGTAATTTTGTACCGTCTTCATTGCGGGAGTTTTATTGTGAAGGGTAATCGCTGAGGTCACATCCTTATTTTTGCTGCTTGGTCTTGCTTATTCTTGCTGGCTTCTCAGAGGTAATTTATTTATAAATGTTTATTGTTTATTTATTCAACAATAGTAACATACAAAACACAAAAGACAGAACAGCCAGAGGGATTACATAAAAAAGAAATTACAGAGGAAAAATAAATCAAAACAAATATATAAAATATATACAAATAAATAAAAACAAAACATATTAAATCCAATACAGACATGTTGCGAATACATTTCAGACATTTTGTTTTGCAGTCGTTTTAATGATTCTAAATCATTTTCCAAATCAGTTGAAAATATTAAATGGGGCTTTTTCTTCATAAATGTTGATTTGTTTATGAAAAATGTTCCAAATAAAATAAAGAGATTAATGACATACTGACATTCAATTGTAGAATCAGTGTAGTAAAATAATGTCAAACTTTCTATTTCTATGGTTGTATGAATTTTCTTGCCAATTTATAACTTCACATCAGTCCAGAACACCTCACTATGCAAACAATTACAGAATAAGTATTCAATAGATAGTTTTGATACTAAAATATAAATGCAACATGTAATGTGTTGGTCCCCTGTTTCATGAGCTGAAATAAAACATCCCAGAAATGTTCCATACACACAAAAAGCTTATTTCTCTCAAATGTTGTGCACACATTTGTTTACATCCCTGTTAATGGGCATTTCTTCTTTGCCCAGATAATCCATCCACCTGACAGGATTTAGGTGGTGACAGTGTTTCCTAGCCTCAGCGCAGTGTGCAGCTGGGAGGAGGTGCTCTTATTCTCCATGGAGTTTACAGTGTCCCATAACTTTTGGAGTTTGTGCTACAGGATGCACATTTCTGCTTCAAAAAGCTAGCCTTTGCTTTCCTAACTGCCTGTGTATATTGGCTCCTAACTTCCCTGAAAGGTTGCATATCGCGGGGACTATTCGATGCTAATGCAGAACGCCACAGGATGTTTTTGTGCTGGTCAAGGGCAGTCAGGTCTGGAGTGAACCAAGGGCTATATCTGTTCCTGGTTCTACATTTTTTGAATGGGGCATGCTTATTTAAGATTGTGAGGAAAGCCCTTTTAAATAATAACCAGGCATCCTCTACTGACTGAATGAGGTCAATATCCTTCCAGGATACCCGGCCAGGTCGATTAGAAAGGCCTGCTCACTGAAGTGTTTTAAAGGGAGCGTTTGACAGCGATGAGGGGTGGTCGTTTAACCGTGGACCCATTACGGACACAGATAATGAGGCAGTAATCGCTGAGATCCTGGTTGAAGACAGCAGAGGTGTATTTAGAGGGCAGGTTGGTCAGGATGATATCTATGAGGTTACCCCCGTGTTTACGGATTTGGCGTTGTACCTGGTACGTTCCATGATAATTTGGGTGAGATTGAGGGCATCTAGTTTAGATTGTAGGACGGCTGGGGTGTTAAGCATATTCCAGTTTAGGTCACCTAACAGTACAAACTCTGAAGATAAATGGGGGGCAATTAATTAACATATGGTGTCCAGGGTACAGCTGGGGGCTGAGGGGGGTCTGTAGTAGCAAGTGGCAACAATGAGAAACTTATTTCTGGAAAGATGGATTTTTAAAAGTAAAAGCTCAAACTGTTTGGGCACAGACCTGGATAGCATGACAAAACTCTGCAGTCTGTCTCTGCAGTAGATTGCAACTCCACCCCCTTGGGAAGTTCTATCTTGGCGGAAAATGTTGTCATTGGGGATGGAAATTTCAGAATTTTTGGTGGCCTTCCGAAGCCAGTATTCAGGCCCCGCTAGGACATCAGGGTTGGCGGAGTGTGCTAAAGCAGTAAAAAAAAAAAACTTACGGAGGAGGCTTCTGATGTTAACATGAATGAAACCAAGGCTTTTATGCTTACAGAAGTCAACAAATGATAGTGCCTGGGGAATAGGAGTAGAACTGGGGGCTACAGGGGTTAACCTCTACATCACCAGAGGAATAGAGAAGGAGTAGGATAAGGGTACGGCTAAAGGCTATAAGAACTGGTCATCTAGTGCATTGGGACAGAGAATAAAAGGAACAGATTTCTGCACGTGGTAGAATAGATTCAAGGCATAATGTACAGACAAGGGTATGGTAGGATGGGAGTACAGTGGAGGTAAACCTATGCGTTGCGTGACGATGAGAGAGGTTTTGTCTCTGGAGGCATCAATTAACCTAGGTGAGATTTTCGCATGTGTGTGGGGTGGTGACGAAAGAGCTATGTAAGGCATTTTGAGCGGGACTGAGGGCTCTACAGTGAAATAAAACAATCAAAACTAGCCAAGACAGCAATAGACAAGGCATATTGACATTAGAGAGAGGCTTAAAGCAATCACAGGTGTTGATCAGGAGAGCTAACGGGTAAATGGCGATGAATGGGCAGAGTTGGTCAGTTAGGTACATACAGGACCTGAGTTCGAGGCTGGGGCCGACAGGTAAACAAAATGAGGTACCGTGTTATTGAAACAGTCCAGGGGGCATCATCTGTGTAGCCGAGTGTTCATAGGGTCAAAAGAGCAGCAATAGGTGAGTCAGGGTGCTGTTCGGTAGTCACTACTACGCTGGGCGATCAGGGGACACAGCGTTCAGAAAAGCTAGCGGGCCGGGGCTAGTAGATGGTTCTGCGGCGATATTGTAATAGAATAGCCTGTTGAGACCACATCTGGCGATCACGTCGGCAGTCCAGTCGCGATAGATCGCGGGGCTCCGTGTCGACAATAAAGGATCCAGGCCAATTGGCAAAGGAGGTATTGTAGCCCTAGAATTAGCATTGGCCTAGCTCGAGGTTAGCTGGTGCTAGCTTCGGGACAGAGGCGTTAGCTAACAGTAGCCACAGTTTGCAGTTAGCTAGCTGCCATGATCCGGATTACTGATCCGGTGTAATGATCCAGATCGGCAGAAATCCTCCGATATGCTCTGGGTTGCTTCGATATGCTCTGGGTTGCTCCGATATGCTGATGGTCAGTCTCAGCAAGGGAGAGAGCAGCAGACTGAGGATCCGCCTAGGACTAGGAATGCCTTGGAGATCGACCGGTTGGTGACCACTGCTCTAGAAAGTTGAGTGAAGTTCAATCTCGTGCTTCTCTCTGTGGCAGTCTTGGGCGTGCAGCTTAGAGGAAACACTGCTTGTAACCATGGCAGCCCAGGACCTCCACATTTGGCTTCTTCACCTTCTAAGGAGTATTTTGTCTGTAATAAAGCCCTTTTGTAGGGAAAAACTCATTCTGATTGGCTGGGCCTGGCTCCCCAGTGGGTGGGCCTATGCCCTCCCAGCCACACTCATGGCTGCGCCCCTGCCCAGTCATGTGAAATCCATAGATTAGAGCCTAATTTATTTATTTCAATTGACAGATTTTCATATATGAACTGTAACAATGTAAAATATTTGAAATTGTTGCGTTTGTATTTTTGTTCAATATAGTACACAAAAACTGGCTTCTGAGAGGTCTTGCTTAAGTTTGCGACTTAATGTTGTAATGACCTAACTAGATCATAAAGGAACGTCCTTGGCCAGCTCTCCCGCTATCTCTCTCAGAATGACCTTCTTGATCCAAATCAGTCTGGTTTCAAGACTAGTCATTCAACTGAGACTGCTCTTCTCTGTATCACGGAGGCCCTCCGCACTGCTAAAGCTAACTCTCTCTCCTCTGCTCTCATCCTTCTAGACCTATCGGCTGCCTTCGATACTGTGAACCATCAGATCCTCCTCTCCACCCTCTCCGAGTTGGGCATCTCCGGCGCGGCCCACGCTTGGATTGCGTCCTACCTGACAGGTCGCTCCTACCAGGTGGCGTGGCGAGAATCTGTCTCCTCACCACGCGCTCTCACCACTGGCGTCCCCCAGGGCTCTGTTCTAGGCCCTCTCCTATTCTCGCTATACACCAAGTCACTTGGCTCTGTCATAACCTCACATGGTCTCTCCTATCATTGCTATGCAGACGACACACAATTAATCTTCTCCTTTCCCCCTTCTGATGACCAGGTGGCGAATCGCATCTCTGCATGTCTGGCAGACATATCAGTGTGGATGACGGATCACCACCTCAAGCTGAACCTCGGCAAGACGGAGCTGCTCTTCCTCCCGGGAAGGACTGCCCGTTCCATGATCTCGCCATCACGGTTGACAACTCCATTGTGTCCTCCTCCCAGAGCGCTAAGAACCTTGGCGTGATCCTGGACAACACCCTGTCGTTCTCAACTAACATCATGGCGGTGGCCCGTTCTTGTAGGTTCATGCTCTACAACATCCGCAGAGTACGACCCTGCCTCACACAGGAAGCAGCGCAGGTCCTAATCCAGGCACTTGTCATCTCCCGTCTGGATTACTGCAACTCGCTGTTGGCTGGGCTCCCTGCCTGTGCCATTAAACCCCTACAACTCATCCAGAACGCCGCAGCCCGTCTGGTGTTCAACCTTCCCAAGTTCTCTCACGTCACCCCGCTCCTCCGCTCTCTCCACTGGCTTCCAGTTGAAGCTCGCATCCGCTACAAGACCATGGTGCTTGCCTACGGAGCTGTGAGGGGAACGGCACCTCAGTACCTCCAGGCTCTGATCAGGCCCTACACCCAAACAAGGGCACTGCGTTCATCCACCTCTGGCCTGCTCGCCTCCCTACCACTGAGGAAGTACAGTTCCCGCGCAGCCCAGTCAAAACTGTTCGCTGCTCTGGCCCCCCAATGGTGGAACAAACTCCCTCACGACGCCAGGACAGCGGAGTCAATCACCACCTTCCGGAGACACCTGAAACCCCACCTCTTTCAGGAATACCTAGGATAGGATAAAGTAATCCTTCTCACCCCCCTTAAAAGATTTAGATGCACTATTGTAAAGTGGCTGTTCCACTGGATGTCTTAAGGTGAACGCACCAATTTGTAAGTCGCTCTGGATAAGAGCGTCTGCTAAATGACTTAAATGTAAATGTAAACAATTGTCCAGACAGAGGGTTGAGTTTACGAATTGACGGTTTATTAACCCAACTTTACACAGGCTACTGTTTGGCCGTAGCCCACGCCAAATAAAAGAAAGATACCCCACAAGCCAACCGTGACCTCTTGTGAAGCCCAGACGTAAGAGAGAACAAAGGCTAAACCTGGTCTTAACTTCCAATGCTCCATCCCCCTGCCCAACCCCCCTCCGCCAACCGCCAGAATGCCCGGCATCAGAACATTCCAGGCATTCCCGTGATTGGCAGATAGCAGGTTGATTGGCATGTCGGACCCCGCGAACACTGGGTACTGGTAAGTACAACACAACCACCTACTAGCCTAACACATAACACACTGTGCGGGTAGCTACAATATAAACCTAAACACGATTAATCCAATCACGTCCGTCTCACGCAGCCAAGTAATTGCAATCTTTTGGAGTAACTTTTATTGCTATGACTAAACACAACATTATCAAAGGGCATTGAAATAATGTGCCAATATTTTTCTTTGCCAACCAAAAATATAAACGTTCACAGAACGGGCCACCAACCAAAATGGCGTCCTTACATGTCAAAGAACCTCCTCATGATTGGCCGATTATAATTTGTTGATCACGTTGATTGGTTGCTCTTGTTTTGACAGCTTGCTTTCGTGGATCTCATTCTCTTGTGCAGCGCTGAAAGTTGAATGAACAAATAAAGAACGCAGCTAGCCTAAATGTGAGTATGTTTGTAGCTACTTCCACAAATTATTTTATCACAGTAGTTTTCAATGTATGCCAAAGAAAATGCTAAAATATATGTACGCGGGAACGTGAACGATATGAGTTCATTAGCCACAACACTTTGGAAAGCTTACTAATTTGAGTTAGCCTAGCCCTTGAGCATGACTCTCAGTTCCACAAGAGCCCCGACGCTCGGTGTGAACATTAACATTAATCGCATACGGTACGGTTTAGGAAGTAATAAGGACCGTATCTTTCATAGCATCGATACATATTTTCCTAAAAATACAACGTTAAAATTGGCGCTCACCTTTTTTATAGGGTTAGGCCAGGTTCGTGTTTCCACATGGCCATATTTCTATGTTACAGCGGCACCGAACACCTGTGTAGAAGGTCGCCAGAAACGTGTTGTCACTGAAAAATACTGTCAGCTGCAACTGATAACTGGTGAAGTGTATATTTTGCTTTTGTGAAATTGTATTGGTGTGATGTGAAAAGGGCTTTGTTTTTTGAAGCGTATCGTAATTGAGAATCGATTCATGTTTAGATGGAGTATTTGACTGTTAGAGCCAGTTTACCTCGGCAAATAACAAGGCTCCTTAAGAGTAGGGATGTCAAACTTCCAGGCTGCTGCACAGACACTGTGGAGGCTTTAGTCTAGAGCAGTGTTTCCCAAACTCGGTCCTGGGGCACCCCCTGGGTGCACGTTTTGGATTTTGCCCTAGCTCTACACAGCTGATTCCACGACCAAGTTTGGGAAACACTGGTCTAGAGCGTGGAGCTAAATTGTTTGAGAGCTTTAAAAAAAATCTTAATTGGTTAATTGAGTTTAATGTCATTGTTGCAATAGTTTGATTGTGCAACACACTATCACCTTAAAAGTGACATGTGGAATTATGTTTGCCATATTCTATATTGCGCTAATTTTCCTAATGTGGACAGTTAGTGTTACTACTTTACACAAGCTTGCATTTTTCACCCTGTAAAATTTGAGTGGAATTACACATCCTTTATACCTCAGATTGGTGATATTAGTATAAAAGTGTATAGCCATTGTGATGACATGAGATTGATTGTTTAAAACAGATACATATCTTTGGTTTTGTACTGTTGATTTTTGTCATGCGCAGGAGTTTGAACACTGAGTTAAGGAAATGGCACAGACAATTTGGGGCAGTTTCTATAAAAGTCGCATGCCGCACACCAATACATGAATTCGACTGTCAAACTATCACTTAAATAGCAGCCAACCGTTGTCACTTCTATCCTATGCTGCGTCATTATGTTTAATTTAACGAACAGAAAAAGTGGTCTGTTCCTTTTCTGTGATGGCAGCCTCCCGAAATCAATATCCGACATTCCAAAATATAGATAAGCCTTCTACAAGTTCTCATCTAACCAACCGTGTATAGGTTGTTCCAAGTTACCGTGTGGCCTTTGAATAGTGTTAGTGTAAACAGCGCTACATCCGAAGTGTTTTCCCTCAGTTCTATTGATTTCAGCGTGATATCGAAGTGATTAGCAAAAAAAAGTATACTTACAGCGTTGGCAACCGACTTGATTCAAAATGGCGGTGTTCTACAAATTGTCCTCTAACCAAAGATGTACACATTATTCCCAGATTCTGTGGGTTTTGAACTGTTAGTTTTATCAGGACGTGCAATCTCGTTTCCCCCCTCTCAAGCAATCGATATCAACGTGAAATCGATATGAGTACTTGACAAAAAAAAGTGTTGCGTTTCTGTTTTGGCGACCCCATCAAAAATCTAAATTCATCACTCCAAAATGTTGCTGACTGTCTTCTGCAGGTTGTTCTCTAACCAGTAATGTAAAAAAACATCAAGTTTCCATGGGTTTTTGACTCAACAAAGAATGTACTGCATCCTCTAGTTTTATCTGGTCTTGATTATTGTCCAGTCACATGGTCAAGTGCTGCAAAGAAGTACCTAGTTAAGCTGCAGCTGTCCCAGAACAGAGCAGCATGTTTTGCTCTTCACTGTAATCAGAGTATTAATATTAATCATGTGCATGCCAGTCTCTCTTGGCTAAGAGTTGAGGAAAGACTGACTGGGTTCTTGTTTGATAAGAAAAATGGTGTTGGAAATTCCAAGTTGTTTGCATAGTCAACTTACACACAACACTAACACATACTTACTCCACCAGACATGCCACCAGGGGTCTTTTCACAGTCCCCAGGCACAGAACAAATTCAAGGTAACGCACAGATGATTGCATGGAACTCTCTTCCATCTCATATAGTGCAAGTGAACAGCAAGCCTGGTTTATTAAAAAAATAAACCAATAAAGCAACACCTCTCTTCTGTTTGAGCTACTTTTTGTGTGTATGTACTGACATGTATGTGTAGCTGATCAATGCAAACACACTACATGTGTAAGACTAGTTGTAGGCTAACGGGGATCCTAATAAAGAATAATGTGGCGGGTTTTTTAGGTGTTAGTTTCATCAGCGCGTACAACCTGATTTCCCCCTAATCGATAAGTGGTTTATTGCCACAGTGTTTTTTGGTGCATGTGCAGTTTATAAAAACTACAAGTAATATGATTACTATTGTTGCACATGAATGTGCAGATAGTACATTTTTATGTTTAGGTCTTCAATATTTCACAAACTGTTGGTTATTGATTTGGACACTGGGCTATTTCTCAAAATGTCTTGTCAACAGGAAGCAGCGACAGCATCCTTTTCAACTTACGTTTTAGGAATATAAATTGAACTTTTTAAACATGATTTTCCATTGGTATTGTACTTAATCAGGTAAAAACTTTTGAATGAGTCCAAAAATGTATTTTGATGAAATACCAGAAATCACCAAAACTGGTTTGGTCTACCTATTAAGAGTACATCTTGGGATAGTTAGTCTAGCTAGCTACACAGCTAACATGAACATAATACAATGCACAACAAGACTTATTTCATAATATAAGAGTTCAGGTGGGCCTTTGCACTTCAGAAAACAAATTGAAGGAGTGGTGCTCCACAACAATGACACAAATTATGAGAATGGCTTATCAAGAAAAACTTCCAAAAGGACTAATTTGAGGTAAGCTCTTGACAAAAAAAGGCAGTGGTTTATTTTTGCTCACTAATCCAATGTACAGGAAGCAGTAGAGTTTGATGTCTTACTACCTCAATTTTGAAGATGGGGCATTGTCTGGATCTCTGTCTCACTCATTTTCACCACTGATATGTATATTGTGTTTACAGGATGGCATTAGCAATGGCTGAGGGTACATTTATTGTGAGTTCTGAGAGTGATTCCAGTGGCGAACATACAGGCAGTGAGGAAGGAGAGGGAGCGCCACTGGCGATAGATGGCTTGTCTGCTGCCCAGCGCGAGGTTCTGGAGCGCTGTCTACACACACTCACCCATGCCAAAAACGACAGCCACACACTCGCTGCACTCCTCCTGGTAAGAGTGTCACCAGTCTACCTTATCTCTGACCCTTAGTAATTCTATTTAATCTGGTATGGTGGGTAACAAAAACATATTTCACCCTTATATTCTCCATCCCTCACTTTCTGTTCTGTAGATTACACGATTGTGTCCAGCAGGCCAGCTTGACAGTGCGACACTGCGGCGCATCTTTGAGGCGGTGGGGCTGAGTCTTCCTGCTCGCCTGCTGGTGACTGCGGTCCGGGGGAGTGATGCCTCCGGCTTGCCCCCAGAGGAGCTTCTGTCTCTGGGCACAGCTCTGCTGGCTGCCCTCAGCACAGACCCAGACATGGCCGCCCACCCACAGCTCCTTACCACCATCCCTCTACTGCTAGGGCTGCTGGCCGATGGGCCCAAATGGAGCCCGCAGAAACAAGCCCAGCACCAGGCTAGACAAGGGATGGAACCAGACCAGCCAAGCCAGGCTGAAGGTGAACAGTCATCACAGAGCACGAACACTACCAAGGAGCCTGTCCAGGACACTGCAGGATTCAAAGCACCGTCTCAAGATGCGACGAGTCCTACAGGCTCTGAGGAAGGTACTGCAGAAAATGGAGCTCCAACTTCCCATTCAACAGTCAAACTGGATGAGGCCTTGGCTACAGACTGTTACCAGGTTTTGAATACAGTGTGTGCTTTACCCCGGGGCCCAGATCAGCTCCTGGCCAGGGGTGCCGTCCCAGCTCTTTGTCGGGCCTTGGGGCAGAAACAGACACTGAGCCATGAAAAAGGACTACCCCTTCTTGGTGCCCTGCTCTCAGGCAAAACTAAAGAGAGAGCCTGGAGTAAGCACCCAGCCGAACTCCTCTCTCTCCTGGCCAGAGTCTCCCAAGACTTCTGCCAAGCCACTGGCCTCACCCAGCTCGATATGTGTGCCCTGGTGCCGCAGTTCCTCCCCTCACCAGGTGGAACACCAAAGGACACTGACCTAACGCCAACTATGGTCAGTCTGTGGGTGGCCCTGAGGCCCATGCTGCAGGCTAAGCTGACCCCAGGTCAAATAGGCCCTGTGTTAGTCCTCTCCGCCTGCCTGTTGGACCTGTGCGGCTGGGAGCCTGTGGGGACACCTAAGTTCTGTTGCCTGCTGGTGAACCGGGCCTGTGTGGAGGTGAGGATGGGCCTGGAGGAGCCCCCCGATACAGAGCTGAGTCCCCAGCTGCAACAGACACTCACCGCCTGCTACCGCGTCATGGAAGCGGCCATGGAGCAGGCCTGCAGCAGCCAGGGAGTCGCCCAGCAGAGCGATGCCCAGCCACAGACTGCCATCACTGGACTCAGTCTGCAGCAGAGCAGGCAGGTTCTCCGGGTTCTGGAGGAGGCCTTCTCGGCAGTCATCTATCACCTGCAGCAGGTAAGAGAACGAGGCAAAGCAGCTGCATTCATACTCATTTTTCACATCAGCCAGAGTGTCTGTAAGAAAGTGTAGGTGGAGTAAAATTCAAATCATGTTTCCCACAAGATAACTGTGTCGTGGACAGTACAAAGCACAGACACACAAAATTCACAATGGGGTATATCCATTTGATTTCAAGTGCTTTTTGACAACATCCCTTTTGATTTAAACAACTTTCAATACATTTTTGCCTATGGAAGAAGTGGTCAGGAAGTGACTTTTTTTGGACCTGAATGCCGAAACTTTCAGAAGATAGAGGTGCTCGAAGTTGAGCTATTTTGCATACCCACCCTACCATTACACGTCTTCATCACTGGAAAAGCTAAACGGTTGAGTTTGGTATCATTTAAAAGCTCACAAAAAGGGTTGTCAAACTATTCTAAAATATCTTGGAATTTTTTTTTTTTAATTAATGTTTTTATTTAAAATAAAATAAATGTTAACCTTTTTTTTTATGTTAATTATCAAAATATGGGTGAACTCTAATATGGGTGAACTCTGATTTATTTATTTTTTAAATGTAATACTCACGTAGCTTAGACCCTGCTTTACAGAATTGTAGGATTTGTGCCTCAACTGATGGCGGGCACAAAACAAGAACCTCAGATAATGTAAAATAGGGTCTATGCGAATATATATTTAGGGATCATTTACGTTTTTAAGGTAACTTTGTTTTTTTTTTGTTTTTTTTACCTGTTCCACTATATGGATAGGGCTAAATTGAAATGTTTCTTACAGAAGAAATATGGAAAGCATATTCATACCCATGGTAGCAATTAAAAGGAAACAGTTTGGAGATTATGGGAAAATGATTAGATAAAAGGTGAGGACACAACAGTTCACCTGACACGAGTGAATCCAAACATTACACTGTTGATTTTATGTGCATTTTACTGTCCTTTACCTAATTTCTTTAACGAAATCTTGAAATACATTCAGGAACATGATAAGAATATTCTTGGAAAATTTGGGATAGGTGCAACCTAAGACATGACAAAGGTTTTGAGTGAGTGGTCTAACTGGTGTTTCCAAGTGGCCACACACCTAAGTGTGCACAGTTCCTAAGTAATTTCAATGCGTTTATATGACTCGAAGAGTCTTCAGCTATAAAGTGTTTCTTTTTAGCTCTCCTAGCTGTACCGTTGAGGAACAAAACAACTACAAGTGTACTTGCTCTAGAACACAGCATTGCATCCCCCCGCCTTTACACAAATACTGTTTGCGCAATCCAAAAAGCGGTCCATAATAAATCTCATTCTGGGTCAGGTGGGCATAATTTGAAAGTGTGTTCTATTTCCAACATGACTAGCTAAATTGTATTTTATAATCTTACAGTATTAGGCTTTCGCTTTCGTGAGTGTGTTCAGATGTGTGGTCTGCGGGAAATTGTCTTCACAATACAACAAACATTTTACATTTTTTTTACATTTTAAGTCATTTAGCAGACGCTCTTATCCAGAGCGACTTACAAATGGGTGCATTCACCTTATGACATCCAGTGGAACAGTAGTGCATCTAAATCTTTTAAGGGGGGGGGGTGAGAGGGATTACTTTATCCTATCCTAGGTATTCCTTAAAGAGGTGGGGTTTCAGGTGTCTCCGGAAGGTGGTGATTGACTCCGCTGTCCTGGCGTCGTGAGGGAGTTTGTTCCACCATTGGGGGCCAGAGCAGCGGACAGTTTTGACTGGGCTGAGCGGGAACTGTACTTCCTCAGTGGTAGGGAGGCGAGCAGGCCAGAGGTGGATGAACGCAGTGCCCTTGTTTGGGTGTAGGGCCTGATCAGAGCCTGGAGGTACTGAGGTGCCGTTCCCCTCACAGCTCCGTAGGCAAGCACCATGGTCTTGTAGCGGATGCGAGCTTCAACTGGAAGCCAGTGGAGAGAGCGGAGGAGCGGGGTGACGTGAGAGAACTTGGGAAGGTTGAACACCAGACGGGCTGCGGCGTTCTGGATGAGTTGTAGGGGTTTAATGGCACAGGCAGGGAGCCCAGCCAACAGCGAGTTGCAGTAATCCAGACGGGAGATGACGAGTGCCTGGATTAGGACCTGCGCCGCTTCCTGTGTGAGGCAGGGTCGTACTCTGCGGATGTTGTAGAGCATGAACCTACAGGAACGGGCCACCGCCTTGATGTTAGTTGAGAACGACAGGGTGTTGTCCAGGATCACGCCAAGGTTCTTAGCGCTCTGGGAGGAGGACACAATGGAGTTGTCAACCGTGATGGCGAGATCATGGAACGGGCAGTCCTTCCCGGGAGGAAGAGCAGCTCCGTCTTGCCGAGGTTCAGCTTGAGGTGGTGATCCGTCATCCACACTGATATGTCTGCCAGACATGCAGAGATGCGATTCGCCACCTGATCATCAGAAGGGGGAAAGGAGAAGATTAATTGTGTGTCGTCTGCATAGCAATGATAGGAGAGACCATGTGAGGTTATGACAGAGCCAAGTGACTTGGTGTATAGCGAGAATAGGAGAGGGCCTAGAACAGAGCCCTGGGGGACACCAGTGGTGAGAGCACGTGGTGTGGAGACGGATTCTCGCCACGCCACCTGGTAGGAGCGACCTGTCAGGTAGGACGCAATCCAAGCGTGGGCCACGCCGGAGATGCCCAACTCGGAGAGGGTGGAGAGGAGGATCTGATGGTTCACAGTATCGAAGGCAGCCGATAGGTCTAGAAGGATGAGAGCAGAGGAGAGAGAGTTAGCTTTAGCAGTGCGGAGCGCCTCCGTGATACAGAGAAGAGCAGTCTCAGTTGAATGACTAGTCTTGAAACCTGACTGATTTGGATCAAGAAGGTCATTCTGAGAGAGATAGCGGGAGAGCTGGCCAAGGACGGCACGTTCAAGAGTTTTGGAGAGAAAAGAAAGAAGGGATACTGGTCTGTAGTTGTTGACATCGGAGGGATCGAGTGTAGGTTTTTTCAGAAGGGGTGCAACTCTCGCTCTCTTGAAGACGGAAGGGACGTAGCCAGCGGTCAGGGATGAGTTGATGAGCGAGGTGAGGTAAGGGAGAAGGTCTCCGGAAATGGTCTGGAGAAGAGAGGAGGGGATAGGGTCAAGCGGGCAGGTTGTTGGGCGGCCGGCCGTCACAAGACGCGAGATTTCATCTGGAGAGAGGGGGAGAAAGAGGTCAGAGCACAGGGTAGGGCAGTGTGAGCAGAACCAGCGGTGTCGTTTGACTTAGCAAACGAGGATCGGATGTCGTCGACCTTCTTTTCAAAATGGTGGACGAAGTCATCTGCAGAGAGGGAGGAGGGGGGGGGAGGGGGAGGAGGATTCAGGAGGGAGGAGAAGGTTGCAAAGAGCTTCCTAGGGTTAGAGGCAGATGCTTGGAATTTAGAGTGGTAGAAAGTGGCTTTAGCAGCAGAGAGAGAAGAGGAAAATGTAGAGAGGAGGGAGTGAAAGGATGTCAGGTCCGCAGGGAGGCGAGTTTTCCTCCATTTCCGCTCGGCTGCCTACCCGGAGCCCTGTTCTGTGAGCTCGCAATGAGTCGTTGAGCCACGGAGCGGGAGGGGAGGACCGAGCCGGCCTGGAGGATAGGGGACATAGAGAGTCAAAGGATGCAGAAAGGGAGGAGAGGAGGGTTGAGGAGGCAGAATCAGGAGATAGGTTGAAGGTTTGAGCAGAGGGAAGAGATGATAGGATGGAAGAGGAGAGAGTAGCGGGGGAGAGAGAGCGAAGGTTGGGACGGCGCGATACCATCCGAGTAGGGGCAGTGTGGGAAGTGTTGGATGAGAGCGAGAGGGAGAAGGATACAAGGTAGTGGTCGGAGACTTGGAGGGGAGTTGCAATGAGGTTAGTGGAAGAACAGCATCTAGTAAAGATGAGGTCGAGCGTATTTCCTGCCTTGTGAGTAGGGGGAAGGTGAGAGGGTGAGGTCAAAAGAGGAGAGGAGTGGAAAGAAGGAGGCAGAGAGGAATGAGTCAAAGGTAGACGTGGGGAGGTTAAAGTCGCCCAGAACTGTGAGAGGTGAGCCGTCCTCAGGAAAGGAGCTTATCAAGGCATCAAGCTCATTGATGAACTCTCCGAGGGAACCTGGAGGGCGATAAATGATAAGGACGTTAAGCTTGAAAGGGCTGGTAACTGTGACAGCATGGAATTCAAAGGAGGCGATAGACAGATGGGTAAGGGGAGAAAGAGAGAATGACCACTTGGGAGAGATGAGGATCCCGGTGCCACCACCCCGCTGACCAGAAGCTCTCGGGTGTGCGAGAACACGTGGGCAGACGAAGAGAGAGCAGTAGGAGTAGCAGTGTTGTCTGTGGTGATCCATGTTTCCGTCAGTGCCAAGAAGTCGAGGGACTGGAGGGAGGCATAGGCTGAGATGAACTCTGCCTTGTTGGCCGCAGATCGGCAGTTCCAGAGGCTACCGGAGACCTGGAACTCCACGTGGGTCGTGCGCGCTGGGACCACCAGATTAGGGTGGCCGCGGCCACGCGGTGTGGAGCGTTTGTATGGTCTGTGCAGAGAGGAGAGAACAGGGATAGACAGACACATAGTTGACAGGCTACACAAGAGGCTACGCTAATGCAAAGGAGATTGAATGACAAGTGGACTACACGTCTCGAGTGTTCAGAAAGTTAAGCTTACGTAGCAAGAATCTTATTGACTAAAATGATTAAAATGATACAGTACTGCTGAAGTAGGCTAGCTGGCAGAGGCTGCGTTGTTGACTATGTAGGCTAGCTGGCAGTGTCTGCGTTGTTGACACTACACTAATCAAGTCGTTCCGTTGAGTGTAATGGTTTCTACTGTGCTACTGTGCTGCTATTCGGGGCTAGCTGGCTAGCTAGCAGTGTTGATATACGTTACGTTGCGTTAAAAGAACGACAATAGCTGGCTAGCTAACCTAGGAAATCTGGAAATCGCTCAAGACTACACAATTATCTTTGATACAAAGACGGCTATGTAGCTAGCTATGTAGCTAGCTACGATCAAACAAATCAAGCCGTTGTACTGTAATGAAATGAAAAATGTGATACTACCTGTGGAGCGAAGCGAAATGCGACCGGATTGTTGAGTGCGGAAGTTCTGTTACGTTAAGGACGACGAATAGCTGGCTAGCTAACCTCGGTAAATTAAGATAATCACTCTAAAACTACACACTCTAAACTACACAATTATCTTGGCTACGAAGACAGCAAAGACAACTATGTAGCTAGCTAACACTACACTAATCAAGTCGTTCAGTTGAGTGTAAGTTGTGCTGCTAATCGGTAGACGGTGGACTAGCTAACGGTAGACGTTAGCTAGCTAGCTAGCTGCAGGGCGGTGTAGACTGCGTTAGGACGGCGAAATACGATAATTACGCAATTATCTATGATACAAAGACGGCTATGTAGCTAGCTAAGAAGAAAAATTGCTAAGATTAGACAAATCAAACCGTTGTACTATAATGAAATGTAATGAAATGTAATACTACCTGCGGACCGAGTGCAGATGCGACCGCTCGCTCCAACCCGGAAACAAACAGGCTCATTCTGTACAGGACAACCCATGTCATCTTGTAACTGTACATCAAACTTAGTGATCATAAACATTGACACTGTATATTACATGAGTTTTATGAGATGGAGATGTGAAGTGCACATTTGGACTCGCAGGCGTTTGGCTTGCTTGTATGACATCAAAGAAATATTGGTTTGAATCCTCAACGTCTCGCTTTTCACAATACATCGATTCCTCGTAATTTGCAGCATTTCCTTCACTCGGACAACAAAAAATGTGCAAAAGTTGCCAAATTAGCAGGAGGGATGTGGCCAACTTCTTGTTGCACGCGTGGTCAAGTTCAGAAGGACTGTCAGTCAAAACCCATACAGAGCTGTGGAGCGGAGACCCTGAGCTCTGATACTCATGTATAGCATTTAACTGTACAGCCACTACGTTCCAATTTAGGTGCTTATCAGTCTCAAGATTTTCAACCTGTTTACGGGTAGAAGTGCAAAGGGCTATATTTTCCAGTGATGAAGACATGGATGTCTCATGGTATGGTGGGGTGTGCAAAATGGGTTCACTTTGAACACGTTTACATTTTGACATTCAGGTCCAAAAAGTCACTTTCTGAGCCTTCCTTACAATGTGGAAAATATATTGAAGGCTTCGTTCAAATCAAAAGGGGTGCTGTCAAAAAGGGATTGAATTCAAATGGATTTACCCAATACGGTAGTGTTTAACTTGCATCACACTTTCAGCTTTGCTCAAAGAGTACTCCTGTAAGAGAAGGCTAACTCTGATTCTGAAACTAACTTTTAAGTGTTTTTCTCCAGGTTGATCCGAGTCGTTATGGCGACCCCTTCATTTTCGCCACGTTCCGTTCCCTCTGCGCCTGGCTCGCCGAAGAGACTTCATGTCTCAAGGAGGAAGTGACTGCCCTCTTGCCCTTTCTGATGGGCTACGCCAGAAGCCATCTGCAGGGAGAGAGTCACGACCAGGGTCTTTCCAATTGGATGTCGGAGATGTCTGTAGGCGACTGCTCACAGGGAGGGGCTTGGACAGGCAAAGATGCTGTAAGGTAGGTTGACTCTGATTCCAGTCCCAATTGAATTCTTTAAAAAACTGCTCCTGGTAACTGCATACTGGGTTTAATGCAGGTTGTGCTGACAGTCCCAAGCTGTGTGCATTTATCAGGAGTTGACCGCATTTGAGAAACAGGATCTTAAGCCACAGCCTCTCCTGCTCCCCCCCCTCCCCCTCTAGGTATCTCCTCCCAGCTCTGTGCCACCTCTCTGCAGAGGACGCCCCAAGAAAGGTGTTGCTCACCCTGGACACCCCAGGTCTCCTGGTGACCTTCCTAACCCAGGGATGGGGTGACCTGCGGGGGAAAGGAGGGGCAGCGTTAGCCCGGGACCCCAGTATGGAGACAGCCTGCTCGGCCCTGCTCAACTTCATTGTCACGGAGCCGGAGCGAGTCAGGTACAAAATAAACACTACACACAGCTGCCCTTGCAGAGACCCAAATACACATGTATGTGTTGTATAACTAATGTTTTGTAGAGACCGAAATGCACACACGTACGCTATAAAACACACATAGTTTAATTTACAGATACTGGTGACTAGTTGGGATGGATTTTTATACAGCAAAATGGGGTTGTTTTGTGTTGATTTATAAATTAAATTGTATCTCCCCCTCAACGGTAAATATTTCACTAACTGCAAGTTCACATTGGGGATGCATAACATTACAATATAACCTGTGTGACAAAATCTGTTATTTATGCACAATCTTGTCTCTCAGAAAGGACCCTTGTTTCAGATGCCTTGAGTCACTGTTGAGTGAAGCACTTCCTGTTCTCCTGCACAAACCCCGCCTCTTGGTCCTGGCTGCCAATCTTTGTACTATGGGGCTCATGATTGGCAGGCTTAAACCAGCTCCTAAAGGTGAGTTAACATGGCTTTGTTTTTGAGTGAACGGGCCAATTTCTGTCTTAATAGAATTGTTTATTTTTGCAATTGTATGAATGTATGCCTAATACATTCCCTCTAAATTCATTGAAGCCTGTCTTTGTATTTGTTCTACCATGTTCCAGCTCCGGTTGAAGCAAGCCAGAGGCGGTTCTTCTCCGCAGCCCTGCGGTTCCTCCGTGGTGCCCTGGACTCCAGCTCGGGCCCGGGCCCAGTTAGGGTGAGCCCTGCCTGGGAGGAGTGGTGGGAGGAGGCTGGGGAGCTGTGGAGGCTGGGTCTGCAGGCCCTGGGAGGTTGTGTGAAGGCCCAGCCCTGGATCATCACCCTGGTCAGGGAGGAGGGTTGGCTCAACCACACCCTCGCCATGCTGGGCTCCTGTAGCACCCTGCCTGACCCCCACACCCAGGGGGCACTAGAGGAGGCCCTCTGCGCAGTGGCACTCCAGTGCCCGTTCTGTCGACAGGAGATCAGTGTCCTCCTGAAGAGCAGTGCCAAGGGAGCCTTGGGTAGCATGGACAGTCTGAGGAAATCCCTTACCACAAACTGAAGCACTTGTGTATTGATCATGAAGATGGGGGGCCAGGAGTTTTTCCTGAGCAGACACGTAACATGATGAGGAAAAACTTCAGCCTCGAGACTAAGACAAAATGGCTGAATATATCATTGTTTAGTAACAGGCTATACTTGCTTTGTCATACGCTTCCTGATAAACATTTCACTTGTTTGTAAGATGGTATGACTGTATATAAGCAGTCTGTTACATGTATGAAAGTTAAGAATAAAATAAATAATTATTTTGTTAAAGATTTCATCTTAAGTGTTTTCATTTTGAAGCAGAATGTTCCTTCAACAGAGAAGAGATGGCATCCACACTCAAAGCTGTCCTGCTTACTACTGAAATTCAAAACACTTACAGGACATATGCATTAAAACCAATGTTCCTGTTTTCTGAAAGGAGTGATGCAGTTTATGAACACACACTTTAGACTAATATAATTGGTAGAGTAACTATGTGATATTGTAGTTAAAGTGAACCAATATCTTTTCATGTCTATGCATGTTGCTTTTTCTACCGCTAGATGGCATTCTGACAGCAGTGTGGCATTTTGGGTCATGGTACATCCCAGAATGATGCATAGATTACGCGTTGGAAGTTATTTTGAAGACTCTAATATATCAGTGACACTAATAACTAATTATTTTTTTGGCAGATATTCTCAATCCATGAAACTTAAATGTTTTAACTTTACATTTCAGATAAAATAAGTCTTCAGATTTCAACGGTGCATTTTACTTAATTTCTTTCTTACAAAAAGAGAGTGACGATGTTAATTTTCCGATACATTTTTGATAAAACCTGCAGGGTCTCAAGTCTGGACATAGTTTTCAAATGATACAATAGCAAGTAGAGACACCAGTAGCCTGAAGTATGGTGTACGGTTATAATTCCGTTTTAAATGATATATCTATGGAAATGCTTAAATATAATTATTTGCCTGTAATTAATAAAAATATAGTCTATATAGTTTGCTTAAAATGTCTTAGTCATGCGTAATAGTATAATTGCACATTACAGTCCAACTTAACACAATCCCGTTTATTAAATCGAATGCGTTATCTATTCAAATGTTTCCTTTTGGCATAAAACTCTAACCCTCTTTTTGTCCTTATTTAGTAGCCCTCTTGATTCCGCTCACCTCCCGCCCTCACACCCCTCAAACTTCCGTCCATGTCTCTGTGTGACTCATACAAAACTCCTGCGTCGCTACTCCAACTAACTCACTCATCAGTCTACCTTCAGCTCGTCTTTATCAAACCTCCTGTTGCCCGCTATTAACCCCCTGTCCAAACGTAACTCAAATCTCTGCAACCCGGACACCCTTTACAACAAGGTCATCATGCTTTGGAAATCTCGAACGAAGACTGAGCCCTACTGTCAGGTAACAAATGATTTGGCTATGCTTGAATTGATAAAAGTGTATAAAATGGCTAATGAATTTTGAAAAATGTTTTATCTCATGCTATTACTGATCGGGCTAATAGGGCTTACAATGAATATATATATTTTTTTAAATAGTTTTTGTAAAGTGGCAAGAACTAGTGACAGAACTTGTTTGATGTTATAATGGTTTTACGGATCGATATTGCACATGTTAACAGTTTTCCAATTTGGGTGAATGAAATGGTATAGATAACATTCACTCATTGTCATGGTGAGCACAATCAAATTATTCAAAATTATGTAAATATATTTCAAAAACACTTTAAAAGTTGTTTTGAGTTATCTGTATCTCACAAAGTTGAGCGAGGTGGATAGCGGGCGTAATGCTTTAATTACGCGGCAGTTTAAACAGAAGGCTGGATATTGATTCATATAGACTACTAGGCTATTTGATGCATACTCTGTGCCAAAATCATTTTGACTTGTCTGGGGACGAGACCTCTCATTTGGCGTTTAAAACAAGAGGCAAATAATATGGGATGTCTGGTTAGTTTAATAACTTCGAATCTAAAAGGAAAGTAAAGGTAGGAAAATGATCAAACATACATGTGGGGAAATGTATGATTGTCTGAATGAATATCTCTTTAAGAAAACTGGACCCCCCAACCCCCTCCCCTCTTCTGTGGAGCGCGTTCGGAAAACCTATAAGTAGCGCGTGCATGGAGAAAATTTAGGACACTTTCTGACAGAAGCATCCGTAACAGCACGTGGTTGAGGATTGAGTCATTTCTAAAAGCAAGAAGAAGAAGAAAAGCTTTAGCTATTTCCTGTATGGATCTTGTTGACACATGAAAGTATCTTGGATTATAACTATTTGGTGACACGGACAAGACATCCATATCCTAGACCGTGAATTTGGGTAACCAGAAGAGATGTTAGTCCACACATATTCGGCTATGGTGAGTCCTTTTAAATTCAATACTACGCGCTAGTCTGCAGACCAGATTAGGTCCGATATGGTCTTGTCATTTTCCATTTCTACAACTTTGTCTTGACTCGAGTGGGCACAGATATGTGACGTTAACTTCGCACTAGCGGCGCAGCTTTTGTCATTGTCAGCTGTCCGGATAGATCCGCTGTATGCGGAATGTCGAAATATGAATTTAAAGAGAGCCGAGTAAAACCAGAATGGCACTTTGAGATGGTAGTAATACTTTTGTAAAAGTACCATTGCGTTTTGCTGTGGTGAGCATAGTGAAAATTGAAACTACTAAAGGGGTGTGACATGTATAAGGCATACATATTCAGATGGTAACCTATATATTAGTCTAGTGGTTATTGGTTTTATGTTGGCATTTATTATTTTATACAGATTTTAAATGAACTTTTTTCTTTGCTTTTAAGTCCCCCATTGTTAGTTTCTAATAATGGACATTGTTCCAACAAAACAAAATCGATCGGAGGGACCCAGCTTTAGAAAAATCGATTTTAACCAGGAAGTGCATGCATATGTGAAGGCTACAGGACAGTTGGAGAATATTGTAAAATGATTGCATTGATGATAGTATGTTATTACAATATTACATGATGACTCCCAAATTAATTCAGACAAAATGGCTAAAGTTATGTTTAGGCTATATTGCTTTACATTTAACTTGAACATATTTGCAATATTTTATAAGTTCCTGTAGTCATAAATGTGTTCACATATTTTATAATATTGAGTGTTGTATTTCCTGGGGCAACATGATGCTATTGCGCATTAGATACCTGTCCTTTGTTCTGTTGGGGTTCTCAGTGGCCATGACCTTTGACACTGTCATGCAGCGATGCCAGAGGCACCTGCTGCCTGTCTGGCATGCAAATCGAACACCTTGAGTTATTTTGACATTTTATAATTAAATAGTTGAATTTTAAGCTACATTTGTATTTTTTTGTGTGGTCAAGACGGACTAAGTTTTGTACAGATCTATATGCTCTATCGAACTGATTTAAAATATTATAAATACATTTTATTTGTATGATTTCAATTTCATTGCAGTTCAGTTAATCACAATCAATAACGAATTGTAATGTGCTTATGATAACGCTTAGGCTACTATTTATAGTTTTGCAAAGATTATTTGAATAAAAGAAATACTTTTAATTATAGGCCTGACATTTGGTGCAGTAAATCGATGCATTTGCATGTAATCAAAAAATAGTTTGATTTAGAAGCCTAAGTTACTTTTTTTGTATTTAAATGCACAGGACCGCGCGGACGGACTGACCGGTTCCTCGCCCAGCGGGCGACTGTCCCAACTCTCCTCGCTGAACCAGGCAGCTTACTCCTCGGCTCCACCGCTCTGCCACACACCGGCCTCTGACTTCCAACCTCCGTACTTCCCCCCTCCATACCCACAGTCTTCGCTCTCCTACTCACAGAGCCAGGACTCTGCATACTCTCACTTATCGGACCCCTACACCTCCATCAACTCCATCCATCAGCATCAGCAAGCGGCATGGCACTCGCAGAGGTCGCGAGCGGACGAGGGGGGGCTATTGTCACAGTCACACCGGGCTTTAAGCCTCGACCACCGTCGGGAGTACCCCGGTGTACCCCGGCTTCTCCACGGACTTGGGGAGGGTGCCGCAGCGCTAGGGGACGGGCCTCTTGGAATGCACATTGGACATCACGGACTGGAGGACATGCAGGTGGGTTTATTTGTGCGTGGACCTTTTTATTATTCCTTCTCCCGTTCACAAACACTATATTGGTCGTGCGTAAAAGTCACCTTTCAGCGCATAGCCTAACCCACGCACCCATTATGTAGATCATTGCTGCATTAGTTTACAATTTATTTTGTGGAAGAATCTATAAGAACTAGTGAATAATTGTGTGTATGGCAAGGATTCTCTTTTCTTTTGTTACTGTGACAGTCTTCTTTTGATGCGTATTTTGCACACTCGCTTTTTTTCTCCCAAAGGCTCCACCTTAGAAAAATACCTAATTGTAAATGCAGTTCATATAAGATTTGGTGAAAAAATGACCAACTGTTACACTAATACTTGTCTCGAAGTGGCCACCTGTCAAATTAAATGAACTTGCTCTTCGCCCTGATCTTATTGTGAGAGTATACGCACAGTTTAAACACTTTATTTAGAGACCAATGGCATCTTTTTCCCCGTGGCAGTGCAAATAGGCTAGAGACTTGTCTAAGTGGTGATGATTGCGTTGATGGATACATGTAGGCCTAATCATGTTAAATGGAATTGGTCCACTAATTGCAGGGGCTCGCTTGTCTCGTTAGCTTAAAAATTATATTAGTTCAACCTAATCCCCAAAGTGTTGTTATGTTAAATATAGCGGGCAGAGATCAAACAAATATATCTGAAAGCAACTATCATTTACATTCTTAGACCTTGAAAACATTTTAGTGATATGTTTAACTATATTAGCCTGTTTTGTGGACGCAGTTCTTAAATAGATTATTTGGAAAATCAATTTCTTTCAGGTAAATTGAAATAGACATGGATATTGGAAATATCAACAAAATAGTACGATATCAATAAAATAATAGGCGCATTTATACTATTACCTCATATTTAACTAATTTGTTTCTGATTTGAATGACATTGACAATGTATTAATTGCAGCGGGAAAATTAACAAAATTGATGCTAATCTCCTGAAAAATGTACATAATAATATGAAATATTATATGTTGTAATTATTTCCTTCCTGAATAGTTTTGTTGTTCTTTGTGGGTCTGAAATTCAAGCCTGACTTATTAGGCCTATAGGCTATCCTCTAACACACGAAGCAAGTCAACATTTCGTTGGTGCCTTTAGCCGGTATCCATTGAAGTCATGGGGAGAAGTGTTGAACATATTATGGTATGCATGCAATTTTAGCAAGAAGAATAGTTTAAACGTTGCTATGGATTTATTGAGTAGTCAACCACACACAAGCAGGTGCAGATTCAGACGCATTTGTTCAAAGCATCCTGCATCTCTGACACAATTCGGCGCAACCAATTTGATTCCCGTGGTCATTAATACAAAGAAACACTTACTCAAGCGGAAGGCATGGAGTCATCCAGAGCATGTTTGTGTTAAACGCTCTCTCTTGACGGAACCTTCTATTTGATTAATGGATTAAATTCGCAAGTTTGAGCCCCATATAAATCCGAGACGAAGAGGATCTCTCTCTGCAGATTTTTTCTAACACTCCTCATTGACGCATGTAGAATAACATAGAAATACCCCACAAATGGCAAACACTTCAACGTTTAAAATGTTGAAATGTTTGTTGAATTTGTTATAGCGAATTAAATTGGTCACTTTATTTTTGCAGTTCAATAATGATTCAATAAAGTTTATTTGCTGAATAGACAAGTAGGCCTGATCCATCCATATAAAAATATGTAGGCTTAAGATGGATAATTACATGAAGATTTAGTAACTTGAAAATTGGGCAAAATGATTTACATTTTTGAAAATGTCCGACGTCCATGAATACATACATCTGAAAAGGAGTGCGGTCGCAGGGTTCATCTCATGAAGGCTAATCGATTAGCCCCTTTTCTCATTTAAGTGAAAAACATACCCTACTTAGGCTATAGTTTTTTATTTGCAACATTTAATGTAAAACAAAATACACACAACATAAAATGTGTAAAAGAGACATGGAATTGACAAAGTGATGATCATGCCAATAGCCCGCTCTCAACTACCAAACACAAAATGTCAGTTCTTTGTCTAGGTTTTCATAGAGTGAAGACCATGTTAAGCAGGGCCAACTTTTGTCTTCTTCTTTGTTCTCTGACCACACAACATTGTGTATTTGCACATCCAATTTCAAGAAATAGTGAATTCTGTTTACTGCTTTTTCTTCCACCCCGTTCATAGAGATCACAGACACTGTGAGTGTATTAACTTGGCCTTGAATAAAAGCGTCTGCTAAGTCTCATACACTGCATTATGATAAGGGCCCCACAATAACCACCTCAACATAGAATTAACCCCGGCTTCTCGGCCCTCTTCTGAGTCTAGTTTCCAACACGGATGCCCTAACAAACCACAATACTCTAGCAAATCTGCCAATCAACTGTTATAATTTTCTTACACTGTGACAAGAGCTAAATTATAGATTGCACTTGGCCCAGACTGGTTTTGAATTGGCTGGTGGGGGTAGTGAATAAATGATCCTGACTGGCCACTGTATCTACCCAACACAGGGAATGGAGGAGGGATCAGCCTTGGGCATCCTGGACCACTCCGTCATTAAGAAAGGTAAGGGAGGCAGAGCTCTGTGTGTGTGTGTGTGCGCACCCTTCCCTATAAACACCAACCACCCCTCCAGCATATATATATATATATATACACACACACACACACACACACTATAAATAATTCTGTTTTGCTATTTCATTTGAAGTCAAAAAGTTCTCTAATACTCGGCTGCAGACTTCACCCTAAAGGCAGTCATTCTTAATGAACTGTTCATGGTCATATGAGAGGAAGAGGGAGAGAGCGAGAGCAGGATTAGAGCGAGGAGAGAAGAGAAGTGGGGCAAGGAAAAGGGAGGGGAAAGAAGTGATAAAAGAGGAGTTCTGGAGAAATTCACAGCCGTGTGATCACTCTAATATTACCAATAGTAAGAACTAGGATTTTTCACAAGACACAGGGGCACGATTAACCAATTCAAGTTGAATTCCAAACAGCTTGAAATACCTAAATTCCAAATCCGCTTTAGTGACTACACCGGAGACATGGCATCTATGCATGAGCGATGCTTAACATTTTGCAACCAACACTCATTTTCAAGAGGAATGACTATCATTCCAGTGATTTGCCGAGGTTGAGAGTGTATCAATTACAGTGCGTACTCATGGCCACGGATTTAAGAGCATAGAACAAACTCCAAGCCTACATGAATAAGCGGATCTGAGAGAGCGAGCGAAACAGAACACAGAGAGAGACACACACAGAGAGACCTTAAAGACCTCTACACTGCTCCGCGGCCAGGCCTGGCTGGCTCTGAATGGGGGATAGAGAGAGCTCCCTTCTGTCCGGGAATCTGTGCCGCACAGTGGGGCGTCGCAAAGAGACGCACGCCGCCCACGGAGAGAGAGTGGAGAGAAAACATCACAGCGGCAGCTCTAGCACAGCTGACAGTAGGCACAGAGATAACTCCGCAACAGTATAGCTAGTCACTGGGAGGATGCACTGAGCCAAAGGGATAAGGGGGGAAGAGATGCAGAAACCCACATGCGCACACACACACACACACACACACACACAGGGCAGGAGAGGATACTAAGATACCATAGAAACACAGTAATGCACACTCATACATAATAACACACACGCTCACCTAGGGAAAGGGTTAATTCAATCCTCTCAGTTCAGCCTATAGGAGCCACACAGTCTTTAGATCCCAGCCCACAGTCCTGGCATGAAAAGACGTGTGATTAGTGGGCTACATCAGCTAATTTCAAGAAAACAAATTAACGGTTTAAAAGATGTAACTTTCTTCTTTTTTTTTTACGTCGACATAAATCATTATTAGGAACTGAATGGCCATTTAAATTGTAATAATTTTTCGAATAATCCTCTCGAGTAACTGCAAATAATACCACGATGCCTATATTTTAACGGTTCAAATGCTTTCTCAGCCACAATTCTATGATTGGCATTCATATGGTAGTGCTGCTTTGTCCCCAGTTTCTCCCAGTTTTTAAACCTGTAAAGCGGCAACTTAAATTCTAGCAACATTCAATACTTGAGAATGAAGGTCTTTAAGCTTAGCAGTCAGAGAAAAGTGACTGTGAAAGTAGTGAGGCGTGAATAAGATCTAAATGAGATGTGTTACTTAAAGAAACAGGGAACCCACCTGCTGTGACCAAAACAACAGCAATAGTGGTGCCAGAATTAGGGCTGGCAACACATGGGAAAACGTGCCACTGCTCCATCCTCATGTAATAAACACATTAGTTACATTACTTGTATATTAGAAAGGATTGTGGAAATATGATTTTTATTCACCTAAACTCTTTTTCTCCCTTCCTCAATACCCATCTTTTTCTATCATCTCTCTTCCTCAATACCCATCTTTCTCCATCTCTCTTCCTATCTTGCCACCCCCCCCCCTCTTTTCCACCCTCTCTCTCACCTTTACACACTTTCTCTCTCTCTCTCTCTCTCTCTCTCTCTCGCTCCTCTCTCTCTCCACAGTTCCCATCCCCTCCAAGCTGAACGGCTCGTCCCTGTCGGCTCTCCACCTCAGTAAGGATGGTCTAGGGATGGGTTCCGTGTCCAACCCGGGGGAGGTGTTCTGCTCCGTCCCCGGCCGCCTCTCCCTCCTCAGCTCCACCTCCAAGTACAAGGTCACCGTGGGGGAGGTGCAGCGACGGCTGGCCCCGCCCGAGTGCCTCAACGCTTCCCTGTTGGGCGGAGTCCTGCGCAGGTGAGAGGGTCGGAGTTTGGAGTAAGGGGTGGGGAGAGAGAAACAGTGGAGAGAGACACGGCTTCAAGGCTTCACACATGATTGTAAATCAAATAAGACCATTCTGAACAACAGATGTATTCATGTATTCTGGACAATAGAATACAATATTTGTCACCCCTTGATTGCTTAATGTATCCAGTGGAAAAAGTTCCGCTCCTCCACAGAGAATGTAATAATGCATATATTTTAAGACATTTTCAATTCCTCCCCCAAAAATATGCAATGAACCACATTTCCTGCTCAGTGTTCATACATTAGATTACAATAGTGCATATTTCAAATCATTGTCCTTCTATGAAGTGCTTTGGCACCCATATCTAACAAAAAATGGAACGC